>NC_135568.1:12509275-12796775 GCF_964340395.1 Glandiceps talaboti | reverse complement strand
AATGATATCAAGATTCTTGTCGAGCCAGACGATACAATGTAGCAATGTTTAGTAAGATTTTAGTCTCGTCAGACGACACTCTCTTTCGGGTTAAGTGGTTCTTGAGAGTGTATCATCGCAAACATGATGAAAACAGCATGTATACCATATTAAACTATACCTGATGTTCATCTAAGTGACCATGTAAGTCAGTTTTACAGATTTTAATAATAGATAAGTAAACATGTATGACTAACAGATGCACAGAAATGTGGAAATGATCACATTTTGTTATAATTTGTGTGTGAATGACAGTAACTTAATGTATGGTATGTCTCCGCGGAAGTAAAACCCTTCCTTCAGGTCTGTTTATATACAAATCATCAATATTTATTCCATAAAATTTACAAATTAGGACCTACCTACCTACCACTTCCTTCCTACCTACCTACCCACCTATCCATCCACCTACCTACCTACCTACCTACCCACCTATCCATCCATCCACCTACCTACCTACCTACCCACCTCCCTACTGACCGACCGATCCACCAACCCATCCTACACCTACCTATCGACCTACCTACCTATAAGTCGACATAATTTGATGATGTAAACATCAATTCAATTGCATATGAAACAGTAATATCAGAAGCTATGTTCACCCACTACTATTTTTGAACTGTCAGATCTACTATGTAATATTGATAGACCAGTGTATTTTCACTGGGCAACAAAAAATGCTTAACATAGCGATAGATTACAGCAATTGGGGCTTCAACAAAATATTGAAGTTGTATTCGAAATCTCGGCTTACTAAGACACCCACGAAAACTATTATTATTCGATGTGGTAGATAACACACGTGGGTGATAGTGGTTCCTCTGTTTAATCACCCTGTAAATCTAGATAGCGTATATACTGAGAGTCTCTAAACGTACACTGTAAGAGCATAAACTGTTATCAGAAACGCCACCCTACATTGAGTATAATTGAACTAGGGTCCTTTCAGTAACTTATATCACCATGCCACAACACCAACTGGTTTACTTTGTGTCTATCTTAGTAGGCCGATAACTCGATTGCCGCAGTCGTATTTTTGCACTTTTTTTACAGTTGCCTCTTTCTGATTGTACTGTCGACGGTTGTTAGAATTGATGGCCGTGTGTAATCAATAGAAATAAGCAGTCCGAACCAGTTATAAACGTTTGTCAAGACATTACAAATTAGTGAACTCTTGATAGGGTTTGGTAACTAGGCGACCGCGGGTGCATTCTTGAATAATGTAAATTTGTAGACAGGCAACCCGAGTCTGACTCAAACCCCAGATTGTAGAAATGAATAATTAAGAATGAACTTTGACCCTTGGCAATCTGTCATACCTGAAAGTAGTCATGTACATAAGAAATGGCTTTTTATTTTAGATATTTCAAAAATAAAGCAACTGTACTATGTCTGGAAAAATTACGTGCAACAACATAAACCGGATCAGTGTTTATACCTCAATAAATCAATGTGACCATATGGACGAGGATTGGGTATTTATTTTGGATTTTTAATTTTATAAAACAATTTATCATGGCTTCCTACTTGGAAAATCAACATGAAACAACATATGCCAAGTCCTTGTTTGTAACACGAAAACATTGATAAATGTGTAAATTGTGTGTTATTGTACGTACAGGAAATAATGTGTAAATAAAGTGGCTAAACACACCTAATGATTTTTAATTATTTTAATTACAAGTAATCACACGTAATCAAACTATTAAATGCATTGGGTGGGATGGACATTATATTGGAAAGTAGCAGACGCATGCTCAGATTGGACGTGACGTAGTGATTATTTGTGTTTATCCAGTTTTTCAATCACATACATACATACATACATACATAATACATACATACATACATACGTACATACATACATGCATGCATGCATACATACATACATACATACATACATACATACATACATACATACATACATACAGTAACAAACCTTTTGCACATTTTTAAAAATACATTTTTTTGGATAAGTACGGACGTCGTAAGTGTAGTTTCACATATATTCAAGTAGAAAAAAAACATACTAAAGTTGTTTTATCAAATACAAAATCTAACATATACTCATTTCCCATCCATATGGCCACCAAATCAAAACATATGCAAATGTATTTGTGACAAATCTAATTGTTGAGCTGTGTAAGCCAGAAGCAACAAACAGTTTGTGGTAGTTGTGGTGTTGAACCACTGGAATGGTTTCAATTACCGCACTTATCGTACCCGACCACTTTTATGGCATCAAGTTACTAGAATACTTGAGATTTGGAGTTCTTGATAGATAAAATGATTTATTGCACCAAGTTAATCTACCACTAACCTATATTTGAGGACACCCCGTTTATTAAACTCTTGAGTGAACTGTATTCATTGCACGGTCACAGGATCCGATTTTTTCAAAGTAAGCTATTAGTGTCACTGGCGTTGTTCTACACCCTATGATAAGGTCATTAAAGGCTTATGTTAGTACTAGAGTCGAGTTCCGCAATCCGTCAGTCACAAGGAAGAGCGATCCACTATCTTGCAACTAGCTTACAGGCTGGCTTCTGCCTACCTAATTTGCATAAACTCTTGAGCTCTGTAGCCTCGTTCTGATTTCAAAAACAATATGGCGGCACCCAGAGCAACTAGCTTATATTTTGTGAGAACGAAAGTCCCTGCTGTTAAAAGGGCAGAGTTTGTGGTCTTTGGTGGTTATATTTGTTTTAAAGAGGCACTGTCTGTAAATTTAGAATGCCTGGTGGTTACTTTTTTCATTAATCATTATGTTAATCTAACTATGTTAAATCGTGTCTAATAACTTGTAGAACTGTCATTAGGTATTCAGATATCATACACCTATAAAATTAAAGTGGCCATATGGATGGAAATTGGGTATTTATTTTGATTTATAAAACAATTTTATCATGGCTTCCTACTTGAAAAATCAACATGAAGCAACATATGCCGAGTCCTTGTTTGTAACTCAATAATAACAAAAGACTGATAAGTGTGTAAAATGTTTGTTATTGTACGTACAATAGCACACTTTTTTACACATTTTTTTTATAGCTTTTTGCAATGTATTGAGGTACAAATACGGACTTGGGTCTACATTGTTTCGCTTTGATTTTTCAAGTAGGAAGCTATGATAAAATAGTTTTATAAATTAAAAATCCAAAATAAATACCCAATCCTCATCAATATGGTCACTTTGATATGTAAATGTTTTGATACCAAAAAATCAAGAAACGTCACAGTCTGGGTTACACAACATCCATGTGTTAACTTGCGTAAGTCTTGCTCGAAAACGTATGGTCCGCTTGTATCCCTTTAATGAGGATCAGTTACAGACTTGTCACTTTATGTACAGCAGTTAGGACTTCATATGCATCAACGTTGTGAAGTTGTCACATGTATTTGGATATCTATTTAGTAATAGTGGATTAGACGTTAGATTTAATGGCAGGTGATTTTCCTACTTGTTCATTGTTTTGATTTGGTTCATTTCTGTGGTAGTGCAAATGTGTGTTATCTGCAAATGAAAACGTTCAACAAACAACAGTACACTAAACGAATCCAAACCAAAGTTCCTTCTGTGAGTATATATCGTACCAATAATTAAAACAGAAGCAGAAGTTGCAAATGGTTAAACACGGCAACGACAGTAACAAGAACAACAACCACAACCACCACCACCACCACCACACAACACAACACAACACAACACAACACAACACAACACAACACAACACAAACACCAACACCAACATTGCCAACAACGGCAGTGATTAACAAAAATATTGGTAACACCAGAGAAATTTACGTCTTGAGCTGTGCTATATAAGTTTGAATCTGACACTAGAAATTACAGCCATATTTGTGGTATTCGTCATTCTATTCTAATTATTGTTGAATTCCATAGTCACTTCAGGACATACAAATCTACGCGGGGTTTTCATAGTGTCCATGTCAGGCCCAATAAGGACAACTATTTAACACACCAGCGATGTGCCATTGTAAAACTTAAAGCTCGGTGGTTCTTAGATACGCATGTCTACGTTTTGTTTGTTGGCAAACACTATATGTTACGTCACAATCACATTGTAAGGTCTTATACCTATCTCTTCTGACCACCACATCGAAGCTCGGCTTACTTACACGATGCCAACACTCACTCGGAGTAAATCATACAAATCTATGATAGAAAACAAAGTTTTGCTATAGCGTCTCTTCTTTGTTACTGGCAAGGTTTCAGTAGCGTGGGACCCCCGAGGTGAGCGTTTGAATTGGTCGATTGCCGCACTGTAACTATGTGCCGTACTTGTGAGAGATATGACCATGGGCAGGATGACTTCTCTATGAACTCTATCAATGTTCCTCAACAGAATGTCTGTTTTATATAATTTGTGTAAACCATTGTCACTCATGTATTTGTTTCTGATGAAATAAAGTTCAATCATGACTGAACCCTCTTATTGTTTTCATTCGCAATATACAATGTCGGGGATCAGGCTAGACTAGCTGTAAGCTATTTCTTGACTCCCCATTTACCCTTCTCTCTTTTGATTTTTGTTACCATTATTTTGTAATCATTTTATACGATTGGGTAAATAAACCACTATTATTTGGAGCCTAAACACAATGGAGATATACTAGGGACAATGTATCAAGGCTAAATAGTGATCATGGAGTGCAACTAAACACAACCGTATATAGGATGAAACTGACGTTTCTGGAATAGTACAGAGACTGAAAATGAAAGTGTGTACAAACTTAAATTGACATTGTTAGAATTGTGCTCAAGCAGGAAATTGCATTTTATGGACAGTGCAGTCAGTGAAACTGTGAACAACGACAACAACAACAACAACAACAACAACAACAACAACAACAACATCTTTGGCTATTCAGTATCATTCATATTTCTAATATCAAACGTTGGCTTGACATCAGTGAGGTTGATGACTGATGGCATATCATCCACTTTCTTGTTCAGCTGTTAATGATGACCCAATTACATAGGGTTGACAAATGGATATTTCCGTTCTGAGTTCCCTACACGCTCAGAGTTACAACACCTAATGAACAGACCGGAAATGCCAATGGTAAAACATACTTCATGGTTGCACTGTACGTACCACTTTTACGTGAGTTGTGTGTATGAAAGTTGTCTGTCACTATAGCAACGTTTACATAAATATTCAATATCCCGCTGGCAGAACAGACTGTTGACATTTAAATTAGTTATAAGGTACGTGTTCTGACTTTTGTGTAGCAGGACCCGGGGTGATAGCATGGGAATGACGCATAGCTCATTTGAAATGTGCAATGGATTAATCTTAGAGTGCTACATTTCTCATTTGAAATATACATATGCATTACACATATTTCTGTATTTTACAATGTCATAAACCTTTGCTGTCACATTTTTTATCCATGCACATTCACATATGGCAAAGTATGGAGAGACGTCGGTTTCCAAGGTACATTCTACATTAAGCAAATCTGCAGTTGCAATATATGCAATACCTCAGACCACTGTAGTCTGAAGTGATGTGTAGCAACAAAAACGGAGACGACGACGACGACGACGACGACACTACAACCACCACCACCACCACCACAACCACAACAACAACAACAACAACAACAACAACAACAATATAAACAACAACAACAACAAACCAGCTGCATGAACCGAATAATAAAATGTGTCTTAGAAGAATAAAATATAAATTTCTCTATTAAAACTATTACGTATCTATGCTTTCAGTAGAGACGTTGCTAGGGGGATGAGTAAATGTTTTGAGATCATTACAGGTAACAGGCTAGTCTGTATTCAGACGCGGAACATATTTTGTCGTATTCTTAAAAAAAACCTTTTGGAATATATATTTATTTATTACTAATTATGTACACATATATAACCCATAACATGCGATATAATAATCAGCATGTACAGTGCACATTCTCTGTTCTATACACATGATACAGGACACATGCTACTCACTGAGGAGTCCAACACGTAAAATATAATCCGTCTTGACTTCATCGAACGTCTGTTTTTATGCTATAAATTTCAGCAGCAAAAATAGTATTAAAGATAAATTACAAAAATGTCAAGATGACTGTTGACAGTTAAGTAACAGGAGGCTGATTTGAAAATTATATACAAGTGTACTAGTACTGTGCGCAGTATTAACCTACACCACATTGTCTGCTTGACCCTTGATCGTTGTAAAGCTCTCCTAGCTGTAATCATGATATTTGTGTTACTTAGTAATTTTTTATTATTAATTCACTTTTTTTTGCAGTTTTTGGCCTTAAATGTCATCACTGCGTGGAAAATGTTGAGAATAATGATGGCGGGTGCAATAATGCTAGTTTGGTAGAATGTACAGAGGAACAAGACAAATGCCTCACACTCACCACGTGGCCAGGTAAGGAAACGAACATTGATAAAAAAAATAGGTGTAGAATAATGTAGGTAAAAATTTCCTCTGAGAGGTAAAGTTTCGAGTAACAACTTACAATGTTACGCGAACTTTACATCTTACGTTTTTTCTATCCCTCTTTTTAATACAGTCCCAGCAGTATTTATAACACATTGTTTTCATATAGCCTTCGGTGTCTGACTTAGATCGTATCACATGGTATGGACTATTGACCCATAGTGACCTCAATTTGCATATAGGATCACTAGTCACGTTCTGTTTTCCCTAGGGCAATATTTTTGTAGCACGATAATCTCATTGGGGCTTTGCTTTCACCATGGAAAAAATATTTGCCTGAGAATGTGATGTGCTCTAATATACTAGTATTGCTTGGCACTAGGAGACCATCATTTGCCCCTTGTGCTGTATTTAGCAACTATCTCCCCCGGCAAATAGTTGCTACATAACCACCCTTCGGGTAATAGACTAGTGTCCTCATAGCTAGTCAATAAGTATGTTTTATTCACTATATATTTAAGCAATAAACCACACCTTGAGGATGTGACCAGTTGACGACATACACGCATGAGCGTAAGCGAATGCATATATGGAGTTTATGGGTATATTGTATTTGGGATTATTGTAACTTTAAAAGAACGGCAAACCAAATTGCACTTTGGAGTTTAAATGAAGTGCAGGTATAGTTCGCCCCCAGAAACTGAACATCTGTTGAATTTGTTACGATTGTGATTTCGTCAGGTACTCGCGATATGAAGTCAATGATACGTCACTAAATTACGCTTTGTGAAGGATTTATCTGCATTTTGTTCGCGCTATTTTGTGGGGTCAAGAATGATACAGTAGGCCTATGTTCAATTTCTTGTAGTTGACGGACCATAAATCAAATCCCCCCCCCCAAAAAAAAAAAATTCTGCACAAAATTTTGGGCGCCAAAATGGCTTCCTTTAATCTTATAACCGACCAGACAAATAACAGGATTGTTCAATTTCTTGCAGATGATGGGCCGCATGAGATGACCCTAGCCAAATCATGTACTATAAACACTGAATGTAGGGGGTCGGAAAATACCTATACCCCTACCTGTTATCCAACTGAAGAAGGATGGGCATGCGTCTACTGTTGCCCTGGTGATGGCTGTAACCAAGGTGGTTCGGGTAGCCTTCCACGACCTCCTCCTATTCCCCCTGTTCCAGAACCACTTGTACAGCGAATGACTGGTGACTGTGGGAAGAATTCTGAAGCATGTGCAACAACAGTTTCATGGTCAGGTATGAACATTTCAATACAATGGTCAAGTTAGAAGCATTCTAACAATTCATATGAACTTCACTTATACATTATGCCCTTTTCTGTGGTTCTCATTAGTAACCCTTCCGACCCCCATATTCATGGCGTTAATGTTAATGCGATGTGAAGCAAACTTCATATGGAAGAAGACTACACAAGCTTGTTATATACAGGAAAACTTAATTACACTGCCCCAAAACACCACCACCACCACCACCACCAACAACAACAACAACAACAACAACAACAACAACAACAACAACAACAAAAACAACTTAATTTAACACAATAAATAAACAACATGTATAAACTCAGTTTTTGAATTGAAAAACCATGTTTCACCTCTTCCTTTCATTATCTTACAGACGCAGATAACGCGGTATCAATCAACAAATTTTGCAGTAAACCTGTTAAAGAAGACTATGCAGACACAGGGTCAAGCGAACACTGTGAAAATCAATTTTGTGTTTCTTGTTGCATTTCTGAAATGAACACTTGTTACGGTAATAACGTAAGCAGCGCCCCCAAACAAACACTTAGCATCCTATACCCTCTATTATATACACTCGTTTTCTTGCCAATACTCTAGTCTGACAAAACCGTTACGTCATTCTGAAATAACATTTCGTCTTTCATCATAGAGAAATTAGTTTGGAGTGGGTTTTGTTTTGTTTTGAAGTAGGGTGAGCAGGTTGCTTGGCAACACTTGTCATACGCAATCAAACCGGAAATGACGTTTTGGGATGAAAACGAGGCTGTTGACCAAACGTTGTCGTCTGCTGCTTTGATACAAAGCCTCACCTGTTATCATATCATTTCTCTCTTTGATTTATCACAAGGAATTGAATTGAGAAAATCGATTTCGAAAAGCCATTATCGAATGCCAGAACATATATTTCTACAGATTCTCGGCAGTGTGTCTTGAACAGTGCCGTGAAGTGGTCCATGGTTTTACCATGGCAAAAAGCATGCAATGGCAAGTAAAGACTAAGAAAATGAACCTGATTCCTGTATTTTTTTATGATGTCGATAACCTCGTTTTCAAACAAAAAACGTCATTTCTGTTTAGGGTACACGTGGACATATTCATTGTCATGGCAACGATTTGATGTCGAGAACAGAATCACCATAGTAATCATTTGTATTTGTTTTCTAAAATGCAATTTTACAGAAGAACTCTTTTAAAACCGACAAAGCGTAAGTCAATCGACAGAAAAGATTTTTGAGAAAGAAAAAAAATCAGGTACTTCTTTATTAACATCTATGGTGTAACGTCTTAGAAGTTAAATCTTTAGAACCAGGGAAATTGACACATCTAGAATTCAATGCACTAACCAGTATTATAAATATAACCTACAATAATAAATACTTTGTGGGGGTTTTCCAAATGTCTCTTTGGATGAAAAATAAACTATGGATCGTGAATTTGTTCATTTCTACCAAACGATGTGTGACAGTATGTACATTTCTAAAAACAATGTTAGCTTTATAATAAACCCAATATGCAATAGGTGTACTGGTATTTAATAAATTACGTATACATTGCATGTGGATTTTTAAAATTTGTTTGGTGAGAAGAGTAGTAGTAGAAATAAAGGTTTGGTTATACAGCGTCACCCATTATTTGGTGGTGAGCTCATATTTAAATATGAATTCCATATTCCACGAGAATTTATTAACTTAACCCAGTGTCTTTATCAACGAGCTTTTATGTAAAACTGAATTATGCAAAAATGAAAGGGGAACACTACTGCCACGTACAGAGTCTATTTCCTCCAAATAAAATAATCATGGGCAGATATGTTCAGCTATTACATATGTATATCTGCTGACTCCCATGAGCCAATGCGTCCCCATATCAAGAATTTCCACGGAGCAATAAGTGGGAACAAGCTTAAATGTGATGTTTCTTGGCGTGGTTGTGTAAAATCATCATGAGTGACTCTTCAGAACTTAGAGTTACGAAAATATCTTTATTTTCTGCAGTGGCTTTCCTCTTTCGAATACGGTCTCAGTCGTATTCATCTTTGGAAGGGTTCATATGTTGCTATATAATAGGTGCAGTTATAAAAAAAAAAGGTATACGTGATCAATTTTGACTGATCATGTACGAAATGAAGAAATGTTGTAACATAGGTCATTTGTAGGTTCGATGTGAATCATGACATTAAACATTTTATTTACAACCTCAGATTCGTCCGTGACGTCAAAGTAATTTTATAATCATATGTAAGTCAACTACAATACAAATGTTGTACATCTACTCAACATATTTTGATTTTAGACCAATTTTGTATACCGCCCTCATTCGGTTGTGCACCAACTCCATACTAAGACGCTAAGCTTGGCCAGACAGTTTCCTGACAAAGCTCAAATTTTGAAAAAAGAAATCGTAGGAGTTGCACAGAATAAAGGTGTCGCCGAATCATCTACTGTGTCGCGATAGTAGTTCTACAAATGTGTACAGCAATAATTCCTATGTACGAATGCTGCGGCTAGCGTTTCACATGACGGAACTTTTCCCACATTCTTACGACTTGGCGTGTTTGGCACCAGCTAGTCAAACCTAATGTGTCATATTCTGGTTATAAGAAAGAGAAAAGATTGTATAGTTTGGCCACTAGGGGCGCTGTTCAGGAGTGGGCCTTGTTGCTTTCAAAATTGACTAAAAGATAGGTAACCGGAACATGACGTATTGATAAAAGGGATTTGCCTAAAACCCAGTATAATTGCGCCACTCTTTCGTTTCGTCTATTATAATTATACGTTTTCTTTTATACTTTCGTTTTTTGGAGATGTTCCTAGCTTTATAGGTTTCTTGTCTCTTATGGCGATAGCAATAAACTAATAGTAAACAATAGCGAGTGACGACTTTGTGATTCTATATATTTCTGATGTCACACTATTTGTCATGAAAGAGTACACCATTGAACAGTGTGTGTGAATAAGATATGATACTTTTAAACAGCTTTTGGATCAGGATAGTTGTCAATGAGTAGTATTGCCTATTCATTATTTCCCTGTGTTACATGGATGGAATTCTTAACCATTCAAAGGATTCCTACCATACTTTGTTTCATAGGACATAATGCTTAGGAACTCACGGTTTTGTTTTAGTCTCATTTTGTTGACTGCTTCTCGTATTGCCATGTCATATGTCGTTATCGCCACCAATGATATGGCTATCACGTTTATCTTGGACGCCCTCTTGTGAAAAACTCATCACCAAGGCATGAAACCTTAGCGACACAACGGTCCTTTTATTCTTCCTCAACCTCTTGGGGAGGGGGAGAGGTCATACTATCCATTGCATCCTCTCTGAGTGCATATGATGAACGCATTCAATTGCAACCTTATACTACCAAGTTCCTAGTTATTTGAATTGAATTGAGCAGAATTGAAAGTATTTCCCACAAGTAAAGAATGAAAGTAAAAAGAGCTATGAAAAATACAATGAATATGACATATGAAATTTAAAATTCAGTGCAGGTATGTATGTCTAAAAAGAAAATAACGTTTTTGTTTGCTGACAAACACGATACGTCGACCTTGTCACTTTCACTGTGATTGTAAACTCTTTTTTTGCTCTTCACTAGAACTGATCACCACGTTAAATTAGGCTTATTTCCATGACGTCAGAGTTCACTCGATGAAAGGTCTTAATAAATCATTTACATAAAGTTTTGTAACAGTGTTCCAAGTTACTGTAGTTTTCGTAGTGTGGGTTCACGATGCACATGCGTGATTTAGTTGACTACTTTTGCCTCAATTTGTTCGATTATTGCAGGAAAATGTCTGACCACACATCAAAACACTAATGTAAAATGTTACTGTCCTAGAAGACCATACACAGTTTTTGTGATACAACTCACACTCAAATGAAGATGAAACTAACATCTTCACTATAATTATATTACACTGGTAATCGAGATTTCCGTTTACTAACTTAAGATATACTCAAACTAAAACTAATGTCGCAAAAGCAATGATACAAAATTGATAAGACATTGAATGAACTTGGGTTTATTTATAGTCTCATGAGGGTGGCTATTCGAAAGATAGTTCTTTAAACTTGCAGTGTACTGTTTTGGGTCTTCCAATATTAAAACTATCTTGATCATAGATTCGCTCGACAGAGGAACTGCTATCACCCACTGTGTAATATACCACATCAAACAACACTAGTTTCTGTCTGTGTCTATCTTTGTAAACCGAAGCCTCGATTACCCTAGTCGTATATTTATGAACTACAGGTATTATGATCAACAAACACTGAAACTAATAAAACATAAAGCTATTTCAAACTCTTAATCAACCAACCATAAGATTGATTTGCGTTCAAGACAATATTCATATTCTAAAGTAAACATGTTATGAATATGATTTAGCACTTTTACATATCTCGGCTAAAATATTTATCTTTTCATTTTATATCACTTGTGCAGGAGATTTCTCGGATATTTTCCATATTAAAAACTGCTGTATTTTGATCTTCAATCCATATACTAGATGGCTCATTAATATATAAAAAAAATTAAACGATCCATTAAAACCTATCGCTGGTTTTAATGAAAAACATATAGTTTGAATATTTATAGACGGAAAATGCATATTTTTCAGAGGCTTTCTCTCTCCTGTCTTTATGTAGCACAACAATTAATGCATTTTTAGGAGACACTGTTTCTTCCAATATACAGAAACACACTTGCTACCTTATAGTATATAGTGCTTTTATCATACAGTGCTCAAAGCGCTTTAAAAATAGTTCCATGGCATGATTTGATACCAGCATATTGACCAGTTTATTCTTTCTCATCTCCTTGGGAGCATACAATCCATTGCAGCCTCTGTAACGTTAAAAGATTAAATCTTCCACATTGCAACCTGTATCCTGCCAGGTACCAAATAATACAACTGGGTTGACTTTGGCACAATCGTGGATCAAATGTCGCCAACAGACTTACTTTAGCAATTCGGCAATAAACGGAAACTCTAACCAGCAACCTGCAGATTCCAAGCTGGCCGCTATAGATATTCGACCATTATGACTCCACATATCCTATCTGAATTCACTGTCATCCTTGGGTGTAAATGGCTTTTTCAGTAATCTGTACACCATCGAAATAAGTATGGCGATGATCAGACCCTATTAACAATAAACATAAACATTAAGGTAGTGAAATTTAAAATATTACAAGACATATATAATAGTTTTTAAAACAAATGATGATAAATCTTAATAAATGATAGAGTGTCTTGGAGACAAATTTCCCTGAAAATCAAACTTATTTAAATCTCTCCGAAGTTTGTCCTCGTCCTTGTGAAATACTTATTACAATTAGAGGATCCGTCATCCTGTTCACCATCAACACTATCTTATATTCCGATACAATTATCACAGCATTCGGTGGCCATATTGTATTCTAAAGCAATTTGATATCACTTTGACCTCTATTTCACAACTTTGTATGGTGACCCAAGATATTTTTTCTTGCTTTCAATTGAGAATGCGTTTGAGTTTTCGTGAACAAAGTATCAGCAAAAATCTTACTATTTTTATTTTAACATCGATAACTATTTGAACTTTAGATCTAAATATTGATACCGATGACAATCTGTTTTGGTATGTATGATTAGAGCGAATGTACAAGAAAGAGTCTGTATAATGAGCCATGTTGAAATTCATCTCTTATATTACCTTATTGTTAACACAATTTTCGGCAGCCATATTGGATTCTAAAATGGCTCCACGTCTGCAATTATATATAACCTAGCGCTTCAGAGAATTAACACTGAAGTATAAAAAACATCATTCTGGACTTCAATTGGTTTGTTTTTCACGTACTATAATTTTGGAGTAAGATTTGAATTTGAAGTTCACGATAACTAGGGGACATCGTCGCGCGCGTCTTAGTTACCGAGTATCTACAGTAGTCTAACTGATATCTTACAACAAATATTACAATTTCTTCAGTAAAATCGACAGAGATAGAAATAACTTTGATCAAGTAAATACCTTTGCCGGTTCTGCGAAGAATGCTGACAAGGCAGATGATGTGAGTAGAGATATCAGCCACTGTCTGGAAACGTCTGGTCCCCACTCTAGGCTGTACATGACCAGAAAGAAGTTTGACACAAATGCTGATAGCAATACCAGTACCCAACCGATCAGAACAAAGCATAAGGATAAGGAGCAACCGACAGCTGTTCCTCCAGTGTTTCCTTGAACATCCACAGCAGAGGGGATAATTTTCCTTTTTCGTCTGGATTTGTTGAAGAATGTAGCAATCAACATAGGAGCTGGTAGTGTTATCAGGGTACTGATCAATGCTATGTAGACTGTGCCCAATGAGAACTGATTTCCAATAACATCGAACGTTTTCGTATTACTTACTCTGTCCCCAGTGTCATAGAACATTGCATTAGCTATCATACAAAGACACATATTTGCTGCAATGCAAGATAGTCGTTGTACTCTGGTGAACTGGCTTGGTAGTTGACGACTGATGAGAGATCCCCATAAGTATTCATTGAATAACTGTGTATGCAAATTATTCACCAGCACGTGCCTGAATCTTGTCTTGTCGTGATCGTTAGCAACTTGTAACCTTCGTAATAATTCGTGACCACAACAATTCTCAGTTTTCCCAAACCATTTGTAGCAAAGGAAGTCGTATCTGTTATGATGTAGAAAGGGAAAATGTGTTCCAAATGATTTAAAATGTTATCAGTGATGACTACAATACTTATTGAATTAATTAATGATGTGCAGTGTTTCATTGAGTCGTTTGGAACCAGGTACTTACTTACAGTCACTGTACGAAAAGTCATATTTTGATCATGTCCTTCCACCGAGATAAATCTTGGGCAGAGGATGTGTAAATGTGGTAAGTATGAGACGAATTTCCACCTTTGACTTAATTTACCCCCCGGCGATCTCTCCCCCTCGGGGCTGTGGACAGTCAAATGTGGTACTGCGTCTCGTAACCCCATGACAGAGGTGATGGTTAGGTGGTTCACAGGTAGGGTAAAGGGTGGGTAAATTTGACTTTTCGTGTAGTGAATACAAACATAAATAACAAACTGACATTGTATAAATATAAGGCATGGCAAAGTTAGGGGATTCCTTTTAGAGCTCACTTCGATAAATGAAAATGCAATCGAAAGAAATGATTTTTGAAGACTTTGTTGCATGTCATAAATATTGATAATTTATAGGTTTTCTTCAACTTTATTAGATTTTAATTATACAAAATAAACATAACAATCTTCATGGGTGTCAACTTACTTCTCTTCTGTAGCAATGTCAGTCACTTCTATTCGATCTAAAAACCAGGGATCATATGTTTCGTCTACGGATGTGTATAACTCAATTTGAAGACAATCCAATTGTCCTACACTTTTCTTCACTGACACAAGCAAGCTGTGAATACTTCCCAATGTCAAATTCTAAAATGGAACATGAAAGAGTTTGTACATAAGACATGAAGTCAATACAGGTGACTAACATCTATAAATGTGGCCCAAGTTAAGAATCTTTTTAATCTTATTTTTTGAATTTATACTGGATAGTTCTTTAAGTATATAAACACTTGTCTCTCAAGAACTCCAGTGAGGGCCATTCCTCATGGGTGCAGTGTTAATTTAGAAACACTTGCATTTTAAACAGCACATTAGATGTCACTGGAATGTACTTACCAATCGTTCCTTCTTGTCATGGAGATGAATTATTCGACTGATTCCATTTAGACCTTCCATTACGAGTTCAACTCCATTCTTTGTTCCAGAACCAGGTTGCACCCCAGTATATACAGTGACACGATAATAGTGGTTGTCATCCTTCCTATTGTTAACCTCAGGTTTTGCTGCCCACTTAGGGAATTAACAATAATGAATACTATATTAAATCAAATTTACAAACTTTCTCCTTGTCCATTTGAAATGATAAAAGACATTTTGGTTTCACCGTATTGTTTTGAAGCAATACAACAATCTTTCATTTGCACACAGAGTAAACACAGTATTCGGCGGCCATATTGGATTATAAGATTACTTCATTTTAACATAATTTGATGTTGTTTTAATAAAATTTGTGAGACATTAACCGCAGATATTTTTTCTTGATTTTTACTTATTTTAAAATAGTTAAACTCGGTTTAAGAAAGTTTTTTTCTTACATTTATAACATCTTGGTTATCTTTCCGTCTGAGCAAAATGACCAGAACAAGGTAGACGACAAAAACAGCGTTGATTGTGATAAGAACGATAGAATTATCACCGTCAAGCTTCGTACGGAATACTTTGCCAAAGTTAATCTTGTTGACTGGTACGACAAAACCCGACCTCGTGAATGATGTTAGATGGTTGAAATGGCACACGGCAGAAGTCCCATCAACTGATATTGCAGGCTGTAACAAAGACGCACAACAAAGCCTTTAAGTGTCGATGGCATGCGATATTAATAAAAAGAATGGTCCGAACTTGTCAACCTTTATAGGATGTTTGTTTTGCAATTGGCAGACAATGACATGTATGGAGCCATGGTGATAGATTTTAGTCTAGCCATGTTATTCAAAATACTGTATTTAGTCAAAAGCCGCCATTATGTTTTCGAGTCGAGAAATGATACAAATGCATATGGAGAAACAATAACCATATCTTTTTTTGAAAGGTATTCTATATAGTAATTACGGAAGTCAATCGCCTAATTGTATACCCTTAACTACGCATTGCCAGTGAAACAATATACATAATGAGTCATATTCATATTCATATTTATATCTATTTTCACCAGACACAAAGGAAAAATGATACACACCTAAGAAGAAAAGAATTGTACCTGGTGAGGGCCATAGAAATAGTTCAAGAAGAACTAGTCTAGTCTATGGCTGTAATGAGCATGACATTTGAGAAATCAACACAGGTTGAAGAATTTACAAGTGGAAATGTATGCACTAAATTGATGAACAAATCTTGAGTAAAATCTCAGGGGCATAAATTTACAAAATCCATTTTAATTGCATATTACTGTTACTAAATGTCTCAATAGTAAAGTATATGTACCTACCCAACATCCATCGGACTGCCAAGCTTTGTTCTCTGTACTCCAGTATATACAACTTTGAAATGAAACTGACAGCGATACATTGTGATTGTGAACTTGAAGGCTGCCATTCTTGTTGTCTGTAAAGAAAAAGGTTTGTGAAATATACAACTCTATTTTGGGATAGTACCTGGTAATTTACCTGATTATTTCAAGCAACACTACATGTCTGTATGTCTGTCAACAATGTATGTATGTATGTATGTATGTATGTATGTATGTATGTATGTATGTATGTATGTATGCATGTACGTATGTATGTATGTATGTATGTATGTATGTATGTATGTATGTGTGTGTGTGTGTGTGTATGTATGTATGTACGTACGTACGTACGTGTGTGTGTGTGTGTGTGTGTATGTATGTATGTATGTATGTATGTATGTATGTATGTACGTACGTACGTACGTATGTATGCACGTATGTATGTATGTATGTATGTATGTATGTATGTATGTATGTATGTACGTATGTATGTATCTATGTATGTGTGTATGTATGTATGTATCTATGTATGCATGTATGTATGTATGTATGTATGTGTGTATGTATGTATGTATGTATGTATGTATGTATGTATGTATCATTGTATGTATGTATGTATGTATGTATGTATGTATGTATGTATGTATGTATGTACGTATGTAGGTATCTATGTATGTGTGTATGTATGTATCTATGTATGTATGTATGTATGTATGTATGTATGTATGTATGTATGTGTGTATGTACGTATGTATGTGTGTTAAAAGCTAATTCATTATCTATCATCTATTCACTATCTATCTATCTATCTATCTATCTATCTATCTATCTATCTATCTATCTATCTATCTATCTATCTGTACATTGGTGTGAAAAAATATTGTTCTTCACAAAACTTACCAACTTTTAACAGAAAGTTGTATAACTGTCCTGAGGCATTTCGATTACCCAGGGACCATTTCTTTGAACCATTCGATAAGCTGAATGTTCGATCGAATGAAGTTTCGTTCACGGCTGAGCCAAGTTTCATGAATATTTGGTACTCGTAAGATGGTGCATCCGTCATGAAATCGAATGCAATAAGATCTGTTGCGGAAGTCACATTGACAAAAAGCATCATGTTGCCATCAGTTGACATTTCGAATTTCCCTTCAGCAACTTTGTTGGTTGATGCCTGGCTCTTGTTCATTTTATAAGTACCATACGCTTGTACAGGTAAACCATTTGCATCAAGCAATTCAAGAGTCAACACAGTCAGTGGCATGTAATTTTCAGATGAATCGAACATGAAGGGGTTTACGGCTGAACAAAGAAGCTGTAAAACAATAGGAAATCTTGATTTAGGTTGGAGAACTATACTTCAATTCAATTCGATAAAAGTAACTTAGGAATGAGATCAATAGTTCTATGTAGGATAAAAAACTAAATTGGCCAAAATTGAAAATTGTTTCAGACAGCACAATCAATTTCAAATCAATTTTAGTAGTATGTAGTGCTATGAATATATAGCCAGTATGTAGAGAGTAAAAATGGTTTAGTGCCATGCATTTACTATTATATAGTGAAAATTCGTCCATTTCAAAATTTGACACTTTTATTTAAAAAATAATTGTATTTAGTGGTACAAATCATCCATTAAAAGTAAAGTCTATGTTGTAGGATGAGAACGAAAATGGCTCAAACCCCACCCCAAAATAGCAGAATTTAGTGTTTGTACTATATTGAACTATACCTCTCGCCCCTTCGGAACCATAATATTGTTACGAAATACTGGGACATGTTAGCGCCCTCAGTCATCACTGAGCTTGTGGCTCGTCCTATACTGTCAGTGTCCGGCTGAGAAATGTAAAAGATCCCTGATTTTCAGGTGTGGTTATCCGACTATTTTGGTATGTAGGTCGGTTGATGAGAGGTGGAGAGATGGTCACGTGAGTCTGGTAGCGATAGGCAACCACCTCTTCCGTCAGGAGACTCTGGTCGAAGACGGCGTGCGGTGAACAGCGTATTTCTTGTGCTGGTGAACCAATCTCTTGCTTAGCTCTATTTTCCTTCTATTTCGGTTAAAACGAATTTCTTCCATCGAGGAAATATTTCCTCGTACACCTCTGTGAGGTAGATTGTTGGTTTATTGGGTTATTCGAGAGTTTTTTCTCGTTTCTTTGGTTCCATGCCATTGGTGTGACAATCAGTGCATTCGTGCTGACCCAGTTTTACGGTGCGAGTACTGCCTCGCCCACAGTAAACACGAACGGCCCGTTTACGTGGAGGCAATCGCGTTCTATCGGAGGCCAGTTTGTGCTATCGTTTACATTGGCATTGAAGTGCATTGTGGTGTAGCATATATACAGATTTGAACTTCAGGATCGTTACAATATTGAATTTTCTATGCTTTCTAAAACATTGCTGTTACATGCACGTAGATCAGTGATTACTTGTAGCTGTTCGTACCCTCACACTGTTGGTATTTGCATTAACGTGTATACTGGAGACATTTTTGCATACGTGTATGCAAATGAGCGCGCGATCGCATCATGCATACAGAATTACATGCTTGCGATTTTCGTAATGTGGAAACATCCACTTTACGCTGGTGTTCACGAGTCACGTGCTTCGGACATGTTATCAGGAATTTGGTGAATCCTTGTTGCTATCAATAGCGATTGTGCCGCTGATACTAAACATCATAAGCGTTTGCCTCCCACTTTCATATTCTACTTTCCATGTGGCTTATAGGATACTAACATTTATTTGCATGTCTACAAAAGAGAACAGATTGGGACAGTTCATGAAAACAGCTGGATGTATTTACCTTACTTGAGAAGACCTTGGTGTTGTTGTTGTTAACACTCGTCCACCTGCTTGATACATCATCAAACGTACCATGCATTGAAACGAATTGGCTGTCTTCAATCTCAGATTCATTATACAGTTTTAGATGAACGTCTATGATACTTGACTCAAAAGATACATATCTTTCACCAGCCCTCTTCATCATTGCAAGTGTCATATTCATACATGTATCAATTGATCCAAACAGTTTTGACATAACATTGGCATCCTTGAAATAAAAGTGTGGATATAAATAATAGGACAGATCAACAACAGATGTCTCTTTCGCTCGCTCGCTCGCTCACTCACTCACTCACTCACTCACTCACTCGCTCACTCACTCACTCACTCACTCGCTCACTCCCTCAGTCAGTCAATCACACATTATATACTCACACTCGCACACTCAATCACACACATTACACTCACTCAGTCAATCACACACACGCATACTCTCACTCACATGTACACTCACATTCACTAGCTAGCTCAATCAAATGATCAATCAATCAGTCAATCACACACACACACGCACTCGCTCGCTCACTAGCTAGCTCAATCAATCAATCAGATCAGTCAATGACACTCACCAGCTAGCTCAATCAGTCTGTCACACACACACAAACACACACATACACATACACATACACTCACATCACACAAACCCCACTCACTAGCTAGCTAGCTAGCTCAATCACACACACACACACACACACACTCACACTAACTCATCTCCACCCCCACCAACGAATCAACCAACCAACTAGCCACCCACCCACCAATCCACCCAGTCACTCACTCACTCACTCACTCACTCACTCAATTGTGTGAGGTATATTTATGCATAAATACTAACATCCTTGGTCCGTATCTTGTCAATTGAAAACACATCAAAGGCCACACTTTCGATGATATTAGAAGATGTCTGGAATATATCTAACAAATGAGAAAAACGTGTGATGATGATGATGATGATGATGATGATGATGATGATGATGATGATGATGATGATGATGATGATTTGTGCCGTTTTTTTTCTGGGTATAGTGTTTGTGATAGTATGGCAAATCTTGTGTAAAGTAGCATTGTAGTATTATTCCTTTGCAATGAAAATAGCTTTACTGGAAATATCGAATATATTGTAACCCTTACATCACTTGTGGTTGTATTTATACCATGGTGACGAAAACAAGACAATACTCCATACCAGGCTACATTTTAGCCTTGCAAGTAAGTGTAAGTGCATTACCTTCTGTTACAATACGAATGACCCCATCACTGACATTGCCTTGTTCAGTAAAGCCATCAAGTGCATTTACAAGTTGGTCGACGATATCGGCTCCTGAAATCTAAAAGCATCCAAAATCTAATAATTATACCTTCGTCAATAATTATATCCAAGAAAACGAGGCTACGTTGTACGTTCCTTTGTAATGAAAAATTAAAAAGCTATTGGTGTAATAGCCATTAATCCAATGGCGAGGAACGGTGTTCACTAGTGTGTATTGTTGAATACATCCAAGCGTGAACCGTGATGATAGTTTTATGTTTCAATGGCTCTCGTGTTTTACTACCACAGTCTGTTGTGTTTAAAACTATATTGTAAGGAAATCGATCTCTGGTGGTGAAGAATACACATATTCGATCCGTTGAACTCAAAATGATTACAACATAATGCACCTCACAAATAGCTTAGCATAGTAATTAAAAATGTGGGTACACTATTTTAATATAATTATGTATTCGTCGACATGACAAGGACAGCTTGGAGCACTTCCAACACACAAAATTGCAGTATAATTGGCATGGATATGAATCCACATATTTAATTCAAATATTTGGGTATCAGTTCAATATATTTGACTTTCAAACTTTTGGTTTCTTACCCGTGTTTCCTGTAGAAGTTCATTAGGATTAGTAAATGAGGTCAGTTTTGCCATGACGTCAGAAACCTCTTCTAATGCACGAATGCCAAAGGTCATTGTCTTGCATACAGATGACAATGTTTCCATCATGGCTAACTTAATCTGAAAAATAAAGTACTTATGCAATTACACCCTGTCTTGATAGCAAGTAACATACTACCATACAATGTTAGGTTGAGAAAACTTTTTCTTACATGTATTATATATATATATATATATATATATATATATATATATATATATATATATATATAATTGACCAAAGGATTGACTGTGATAAAAACACGATAAAAGGTATACTGATTGAAGTATTTGATTAGTAGTATTGTCTTCTATTCTTAATAATAACTTATACACATGTTAGCAATACTCATATACTTTATACAAACGAGAAGACAATGTTTTTTGGGAGATGTAAAACAATATTGTTGCGGCAAATTGATTCACTTCATCGGATTTCCGACTGTAAGAATTTGAATACACTGAAGTGTTTACTTTGCTTTCACAATCCACACCTTGTCAAGAGTTGCGGGAAATTTGTCTGGCCTCCTACAATTGACAGTATATCATCGTCACAGTAATATAATATCAATTATGATGTATCACATTATTCGTTCGACATATCTTATATAAAGTAGTTTATGTTATTTAAGTACATAGCCCCTTACGTACCTCTTGTATATTTTCAACTGCAACGCTCCCAGCCTATTGAATAAAGTAACCATTAATTAATATCATTAAATAGGCCCTTAAAATATACATTTTGTTACTTTAGCACGCATTGCTGAAATCCAACATGATAGTAGACCTGCCTTCCCCATTTTCGGACGGCTAAATATAAATCATGATACTGCTGAATCAACAAAAAATTCTTTCAAAGATAATATGTATGACTTTAAATAGCTTTTGTTTGACAAAAAGGTCGTGCAATATATGAACAGACAAAATAATGCCATGATACATTGTAAATGTTGTGTATTATAAAATGGGTACATTCTGAACCACGGTTTAAATATGAACATTTTGATTTATTGTGATAAATAACTAGCGTATATGTATATATATATATATATATATATATATATATATATATATATATATATATATATATATATATATATATATATATTAAGTATATATTAAGTAAATACCTTGGACAAATTATGGATGTCATTAGTAATCATACTGATTTTGTTGATAACCATGTCGACAGTTGTTGTGTTATGGTCACTCTTCAAAACGTATGATTGAAGTTGTGCAATAAAGCTGTTAAGGTTTTCAATGTTGTCGACATCTACTGTATATTCATGTACCTTGGAGTGCAAATTCAGGACATTAATAGTACTGCACACATCCATGCATGCATGCATACATACATAGCATACATACATACATACATAGCATACATACATACATACATACATACATACATACATACATACATACATACATACATACATACATACATACATACACACACAGAATTTAGTGTCATTTACATAATACTGTAGGGACATACGTCACATAAATAATAATAGTATGTAGGCTATAGATGGAAAAGATAAACGATGGCGCTTAGTACACATCACTACCGCTAACGCTACAACTACGTCACTTCAAATATGGAACACAACCCTAGATGATAGGGAAAAGGTGTGTTTACTATGGAGGTCAGCTGATCAGTGTCTAGCAGTATGCATCACAACAGCTGCAAAATGGCTCATTGCTCCTTTACAGAAATCTAATAATGAGGAATAGATACTGCCACTTTACAAGACATGATAGTCTTGGGGTTCCACTCATGGGATTAATATCATAATATACACAAATGATAAACATGAATGATCTGGACACCGTTTTTGACACTAAGAGGACAAGAAATATGAAATTCTTAACTTAAATTTACAAATACCTGTATATCTTTAAAACAGTCGACAAACATTCCATCCACGTTTCTTGCCGTAAGTAGAATCTCGATGGTGAAATTAAATTCTTCGTAACCAATTGGTAACATCAAATCACTGGGTTCATCTGTTCCTGTGTAAGCGAATTGATTATTTTCTGATGTGTTGGACCTTGTCCTTACTCCATAAGTCAATTCACCAGTGTCATTTTGTGGTATTTGCCATGTGATAGAATACTTGTCTAATGTTGTACCTATATATGATGTAGAGATCGTGACATGGGATAAGCTTTATTGTACTATGTAAACTATATTAATTTTTAAAAAATCAATATATTTAATACTTATCTTTGTAGCACTCATATTTATGACATGCAATGGTATGGACTCATGAATTTTTTACATGTAGGAAATTTAAAACTGAAACCACACACTAGCTATAGCGAAAGCCTTCAAACAAAAAATGGGTTTTATATCCAGATGCTTCTCTGGTGTTCGAAATGTCACTCAGAACATCAGTGAACGAAAAGTTGACCATGTCTTTCCAACGTGGTAAATCTTGAGCAGAGGATGTGTTAATGTGGTGAGTATGAGACACAGTTCCACCTTTGACTTAAGTTAACACACATCCCCGGTGATCTCTCCCCTGGGGGTTGTAGACAGTGAAAGGTGGTACTGCGTCTCGTACTACCCGTGGATATATAAGGTGGGTTACAGGTTGGGTAAAGGTGAGTAAATTTGACTTTTCGTGTAGTGGAAATTGTTTTCATTCAGCTGACGTAAGTGCTTTGTCACTACTCATCAATCAACACATAATGACAAGGTCAATTGGATGACATATTTCTCATTGCTTAAAGGAGAAAACTATTGGGAGTGACATTACTAGTAAAAGTGCACTGACCCGAATCGTAATCAACAAGTATTAGGTGATTGTGTATAGTGTACTGGTAGACGTTAATATGTCAGATCTAAGTCTGACATGAGCTAATATCAACAGAGCAAAGCAAAGACATTCGAAAACATAAACGTGTTACATATTTAATCTTGGAAACCTTCCTGATAATGAAACTGGAAGTATTTATTATAACGAATCTGTTAGTGGTTAAAATTGTATAAATTGTATTACTATTAATATTAATATTAATATTAATGCAAGTACATCATGCAAACGTCATGATGATCCATAATGTCATTTCATTTGCAGCATTTATAAAAATGTACAAATATTAAAAACTTTCACATTATGATATTGAGACCCATAAGGTTTGTCCATTAGCCTGCCCACAAGCCCATCCATCTGCCTAACAGCCAAGACCAACCCAACCCGCCCACATCATCTATCGAATGTATTCCAAGCGGGAAAGGGTACCCTTTTTAAAGACACGTTTCAGAAACACTGATATCCATCTAGATATAATTACTCCCTTCGTTGATTTTCAACTTCCGCTCCCTGTTTAAGCAATATCAACAAAGATCTTTCCTAGACCTGGGAGATCCTTTTTTTCACATCACCCCAAAAGCTTGGAACAATCTTCCTTTCAATCCCTACCACTCCAAGTCTCTAAGATCCTGTCGTCGCTCTCTCAATACCTTATCTATTTAAACAGTAGCCCCAACTTTCTTTCTTTGCCAAATATACAGTGTCACTCTGCATATGCAATTCACCTTGCTCTATACAAAATAATCACTTTTGTTTTTGCGCCTCGAGCTTTACTTGCACAGACTATCTGGGCACACTATAAACCTATATCATTTATCATAATAACAGAGAAGGAAAGCAGTTCTCAAAGCATAAATGTACCAGACCATTATAAATAATATAACGGTGGACAAAAATGACTCGTTTTCTCTCTCTCTCTCTCTCTCTCTCTCTCTCTCTCTCTCTCTCTCTCTCTCTCTCTCTCTCTCTCTCTCTCTCTCTCTCTCTCTCTCTCTCTCTCTCTCTCTCTCTCTCTCTCTCTCTCTCTCTCTCTCTCTCTCTCTCTCTCTCTCTCTCTCTCTCTCTCTCTCTCTCTCTCTCTCTCTCTCTCTCTCTCTCTCTCTCATGTTCTATATGCATTACACAACGAACATTCACGAGATAGGTAATATATATTCATTAATTAATACATTACCAAGGAATTGAAAATGTCTACCTTACCTTTGTGTATTTGCGATAGAATACATGCAACTAAGACAATCGAAGTTGTCAGCTGGTATACCATTTTCATTTTTTCTACCTCGTCAACTGACAAGTGAACTACACTAATCACCCTTTCTTTGCAGTTGTTGGACCGCTTTGAGGCACAAAGTAATCAACGATACCTTTTTAATAACTTTGGGTTATGCCAAGTGGAACCAATACATATATTAATGAAAATGATAGTAATGACACTTGATATACTATTAGGAATTCTATAACATAAATATCATCACGAAGACACAATCAGCTTGATTGAAATGTGACAAAGGTGATGTGCTTGAATGGACATATTTGAAGAAGAAATGCGAACATGTATGTGACTAATTACTTATAATAACATAGCTTTTTCTTCGCTTTGCCATAGTGTGCTGAAAAGCACTGTACACCTGAAAGGATCTAGAATGGCACAGTGGCTCTGTACACTAATATTATACACGAATGAATGAAAACAAATTATATTATTATAAGCCCATTTCCGTAAATGTATGATAAACGAGTTGCTAGTATGACTTAGCTATAATTTAGAATGTTATAAATAAATGGTGAGGTAAACATTTGTATAATACTAGACACTTTTAATTAGTGTACATTCCCAAAGTAATCCGTACTTCAATTAAGTCATGCAGCGCTAGGTTGTGACAGTATTTGTGACATCAACCTTACCGATCAGTCTTATTAAGCGTGGAAACCAACCATAATTCAATGCTAAACCCTAAGTAGTGCACAAATACACTTTGTATTTGCATTTTCACTTTGTATTGTAGTAGTCATCTGTTAGGCCAAAAACAAAGAATTGTTTTTGTCTAAATTTTGTCTAAAACGGTGTGACAACCCAGTTTTTTTATTCTCTAGAAACCTGTCATTCAGTGTACTATCTTTGAAGGTATCCACTCAAATACAACACTTTGTCATACTTCAATTAAGCTGATTACCTCGACGAATCATTATTAATGCATTGGAATACAATAGAATATTAGCTTATACATCAGTTTATGTTCGTCAATTCTTGCATGAAGCAACTTATTACAATGTGTCCTTGATTACCATTGCCTCAAAGCAGTTCTATAAATGAAACAAGAGGGTGGTCAATGAACTTCAATTGCGTGTTGATGAAAATTGAACGAACGAGAGAGAGAGAGAGAGAGAGAGAGAGAGAGAGAGAGAGAGAGAGAGAGAGAGAGAGAGAGAGAGAGAGAGAGAGAGAGAGAGAGAGAGAGAGAGAGAGAGAGAGAGAGAGAGAACAGACAGACAGGGATGGACAGACATACAGACGTTTCAATAATGAAGATCCGTCTAACGAGGAACATTGATTTGGGCATATTTTTACTTTATTTGTATATTTTGCAGCTAAAGTGATGTAGGTTTGGTGTTTCACTCACGTGACATTACATTTTTGACACAAAGATAGATATATTTGAACTCTAGACTAACGATAACCATGATAATAGAGACACAATAAATACAGTTGGATCCTTTGCTCAATCACACTGATAAAACATTGCTATTCTTTCACAGTGGAGTAAAAAACAGGCTTCTTATGAAAACATTACACATATATGGACTTGGTTATCTTAATGGCTGCAATTGTTTATTTTCTACCTGATAACCAATATTTAAACTTGACTACTTCTACATTCCCACTGTGCACAGCACCTATGTAATTATTTCTTTTGCATTAGAAGTTGTCTGAGGGTGTGTAATAAATGTCAGGTTGCATGAGTGAAACACCAAGCGTACATCATTTTAGCTGTATCGTTTTAATCTTGCAAGAACAACGCCTTTGCATAATTTCCATCAGTCGAGATACGAAGTTATTAAAAAGGAGTTCTTATATAGTGTATGCACCTCAGAAATAAAAGTCTTAACTTACGCTGTTACATGTAAAGGTGCTGTGTTCAAGAAAAGTTCAACTTATTTCTTCGTGAAAATCAACAAAAAAAGATGAAAAGTCTGCTTGCAAGTATTGAAATAAAGCTCATACTAATCTACATGAACTAAATGTATATCCATAATACCTGAAAGCGGCCAGCGAACAATATCAAACTTAATTGAAAAAAAATAGATTTCTAACCGTGAAAAAAGTTGGTGACTAGATTAATTATTTCTAAAGGACCGCTTTCACATTGCAGTTTAATATTCGGAGCTGTTTGATTTTTAAACAAGTTGGTCCCTGGAGCACGTTCTTCCTTCGTACAACGACTTGAACTATATCAAATATGACAGCATATTTTAGATAAAAGTGATATTGTATAAATATTTTATCCATGTATTTTGACAGGCAGCTTAATTTTCTATGAACCTTACATTGCCACAGAGGGCGCTGGTGTGCTAGAAAAAATGCAAGTTGTATGCGAGATTGTTCGTAAATCTATGCAAATTAAAAAGACACCTTTCCCGGTTGAGGATATTCTTGCAACTCTCTGTAAATGTCTACCGCTCAGATGAGATCTCTTGTTCATGTATAAAGTTTACTAAATGAAAATAGCTATCCGTTACATGGTCAGTCTGTGAATACCCTAATGTTTGAATCTCATAGTTGTGAGTGAACACCACCTTATCAGTGTATACATATGGCTGGAATGAGATTAGTCTTTTGTGCAGGATCAACTGCCTCTATAGCTCTGCAAATCAACTGTCGTCCTCGCCCATGATGAAATCCTTCCTCAACATTGGCCGATACATGTAAAGGTATTTCTAAGCGTCATCAGTCAGCTTTAATATACTTATATCGTAATCTTTTAAAACTGTTTTTTTTTCTGTAGAAGTAGAAATCGTGCCCATTTAAAGGGGAAGGGCACTTCAGGAAATGAAGGTATTTTTCTAAACATGGTTTCTGGAGGATCATTTCATGACTTCACATTACATAAATTTCGCTCGCTTGCCAAGAAAGACCAAATTGAAACTATAATTAAATTCACTACTCCAACTGTGGTCCACTGTTGCCCAGTGGGACTTGGCAGATATGCATATTATTAGACGAACAATGAATATTCATGACTCCTAAGTGCTCATTACGTCAGATTAATAGTTATGAATATCCATTGTATATCTACTACATATGCATGTCTGCTAAGTCCGAATGGAAACAGTGGGCACATAGCCAGAAATTTGGTGTTCCTTGACAATCGTGCGAAATTCACGTGATGTGAAATCATCAAATGACTAGAAGTTTATGACAGTCTTTATTTGCTGGAGTGACGATGCCATTTAAACAGTGAACATTGCAAGCGGCTTAGCAGGGATCGAACTGTACAAGGGATTCAAAAACGTAATCGTCTGTACACGTTGGTAAAGTGAAAACGACTTTTTTGTCTATCACGGACCATACACGTAAATCAACCGGTATCGCTACAGGGTTAGCCTCGGCGGGTAATGTGAAATAGTTGCCGTAATCTCCACTTTGTACACGTGACATCTGGTACCATTTGGCATCCGACTCTTTATATGCTTCGATGTATTTGATTGGATGTATCGTGTCGTATGCAAGGATTCCGTAAAAATCCGTTGAGCAATATGGCATGATCTGAGATGAGAGATAAAGATACGCATGTTAATGTATAAGTTGTACATAACATATCAACAATGCATAAATAAGAACTTTTTAAAATTACTTATGTAAAAAATCGTCTCATTAAAATATTTCAATAATTAACTAGATGGGCTATACATGTGACACTGAAAAGAGGTCAAAGGTCAAAGATTTATCTCAGAAATATCAGTACTCTCAGACCAAATTTAAAGCTAATAATATGGAATCGGGTTTCCTCGTAGGCCTACTGGTCTTTGAAAGAGTAGAGTTTAAGTTAAAATATACATATCTTATTCGATTTCGAGTTGTTGCGCCCTCTAGTGGTGCCTCTCACCTGCATTTCCGTAGACAATCACTGACAGATACAATGATAGTTTGTCATTTAGCTTATGGTTAACAGTAACGCCGAAAGCGCCGAATCTTACAGTGTAGCTTACAGACTCTCAACTATTTAATTTCCGCTCGAAACTTTGAACATTTTATTCCCCTGCAGTGTAATGCTGAATTAATTTAAATCACCTCAATCAATTTCGACAAGGTAGTACGCATGCTTATAAAGTCGATAATGAAAAAGGCATATAATATAGAAATATTCTGAATATAGTAGTGGATGATTTTTACTTGTTACCTTGAATTTAACGTTGCCAACGTCCATACATTCTACCGGAAGCGCTGTCACTAATATTGGGGTAGTTTGACCATTTGCAATGACGTCGTACACAGTTGTTGTCATCATCATGTCTTCATGTGTACATGTCGGGCAATCAGAAACTATTCTGACGACCACAGTGCCTGTAGGACCAGTTACTTCAAGGCACATACCACACACCTTAATATGAGGAAGAAATTTGAATGGTTATGATACTTGACAGATACTTCTATGATATGATCCTCGACTTTTTGTCAAGATATCCAACCAGTATAGCAGTGCCAGTACTCCTTTTTTATGGCATTTATAGAGGATAGTGTAAAAAAATCGCATAAACTAAAGAAAATATGACTTTAAAAATATGCTAAAAGTAAACCAGTCGTCCTTTTCGCACACGAGCGTCTCGGGGTTTCACATTACCTAAGAGGGGGGGGGGGGCGCTCAAACAAAACTTTGGTTCCGATCAGTATATCCTTAATAACGAAAAACAGTTTCTCCGAAGTGGCCCCTGAGAGAACGTAAACCTATTCAAACATGGAGTTCGGAACACAGTGATCGTGACGCAACGCATGTGTTTGTCAACAAAGAAAAAATTGTTCACCCGCACATGCGTACCAAACTGAACTTTAACTTTGATTAAGATCATAGAATTTAATAACCTAGTACATTATATAAACCAATACTTGTACATGTACATAATTATGCAAATCTGTAATTACTGTTCAACTACATATTACGAAAATACAATTGGTGTACAAAATAAATTTAGATGGAATCCTCTTAAGGGACAAATTACACTGGGAATCAAATTGATTCTGGTCCTTTGGAAATTATAACACAACACTAGGGTCCACCGTCTTATTTACAAGGATATTGGCAATATTATTTTCTCATACCGTTCAGACAGCATTCGGCGGCCATATTGGATTCAAATACTATATACTTACTCGACAGCATGTGTACGCTTTGCTGGCTGCCACTAAATCATCTTCCAAGGTTTCAAGTTTTTTACCACAATTCGACTTATGTCAAACCTAAACTTCACCTTAAGAGGAATCGTAAATTACCAAGGACTATACTGGACTACTTCAATGCCATCCTGTGCAAGACATCAACTGATAAACTAAAGTTTATTATTTCTGTGAATAACATCCTATGCTGAGTTAGCTGCCTGATTATTCATCCATTGAGGTATCAGTTTCTCTCAAATCTGAATATTAACAATTGAATGCTGCTTTGTCGGGGGGGGGGGGGGGGTTGGTGGTTCCCCTTCATGTGTTAATTTGAATATACTGCTACACCTGGAACTTTGCTGCACTACAGATGACACCAGCTCAAATGCTGTACTATTTGGTGGTGTTCTCATTTGCCCATCTGTATATGCAAATGTATCATCAACCTGAACCAATCAAATAAATCCACCTGTCGAAACCATGCAAAACTGTATTACTGACATCAAGAAGTGAATGGCATCTAATAAACTCCAGTTAAAGGATACCAAAACTGACGCAATACTAATATCATCACCCAGATTATCTGCTAAATCATCTCTCCCTCCTTCTATGCATGTTGGACATTCTGATATAATTCTCGCCTCTAGTATCAAAAACCTTGGAGTGAGTCATACTTGTGTCATGAATTCGTAATTACTGTGTTTGGGTTCAGGCATGACATTGTTCTTTCTCCTCTAAGGCTTGTGTTTGGGTTCAGGCATGACACTTGATTCTAATTTGAATTTATCTGAGCATGTGCAGAATGCAGCGAAAGCCATGATAAAGCTGAGATTTTAAATGCTCAGTTCACATCTGTCTTTACCACAGATCGTAAGGATGACATCCCAGAAATGTATGGAGGTCCGTATCCAATAGCAAATGAAATACACATTACGGAAAGTGGTGTGTGTATAAACTACTATCTACACTAAATGTATCAAAAGCATCTGGGCCAGACGGTCTCCCAAACTATATCCTGAAGGAGCTTGCTTTAGAACTTACACCAGCAATGACTCGTTTATTCAACCAGTCCTTGTCAAATGGCCAGCTGCCAGATGACTGGAAGAGCGCAAATGTATCACCGATATACAAAAAGGATGACAAACACCTGGCGTCAAATTATAGACCTATATCATTAACATGTGTGTGTGCTAAATTAATGGAACATATCATTGTGTCAAATTTAATGAAACACCTGGAAAAACATCAAATAATAACAGACTTGCAACACGGCTTTCGCCGACGTCGCTCATGTACTACTCAACTACTCCTTACAGTATCTGACTTGGCTAAACACTATGATAATAACACACAGGTTGACATAAATGTATTGGATTTTTCCAAAGCATTTGACGTAGTAAATCATCGTAAGCTGCTGGCCAAACTTCATTTCTATGGTATACACGGGAGTACCCTAGCTTGGATCAAAAGTTTTCTTGAGGGTAGATCTCAACACATCGTAGTAGATGGTATTTCATCAAAACCTGCTCCAGTTCTATCAGGTGTGCCTCAGGGCACAGTACTGGGCCCTGTACTTTTCCTTTGTTATGTAAACGACATCACCGAAAACATTCAATCTCAACTTCGCCTGTTTGCAGATGATGCGCTGTTATATCGACCAATAAGATCTGAGAGAGACCATATCATCCTTCAAAATGACCTGAACCTTCTAGAACATTGGACTGAAAAATGGGACATGAAATTTAATACATCTAAATGCTATGTGTTGTCCATAAAGCGCCATGGAGCCAAAGCCATTCGTTTTTATACTATGTGCAATACGCTATTGAAATCTGTAAACTCTATCAATTATTTAGGTGTACTTTTCAGCGACAATTTATCATTCTCACCCCATATCACACATATTTGTTCTAAAGCTAGTCGTACTCTTGGATTCCTCATGAGAAACCTTCGCAACTGTCCAACAAAGTTACGCGAAACTGCATACATATCGATGTGTCGTTCTAGCTTAGAATATGCAGCCCCCATTTGGGATCCATACTTAGTAAAGGACATTGTAAGAATTGAAAAGATCCAGCGACGAGGTGCTCGTTTTGTTAAACGAGACTATTCTAGAAGATCCAGTGTAACAAACATGCTACAGAGTTTGAAATGGGAACCATTAGCAGATAGACGACAAAATGCTAGATTAATATTACTATTCCAAATTGTAAATGGGGAAATAGCAATCACTAGAGACACCAGTCTTCTAGCACCAGGTAGAAGAGGCCGTTTTAAGCACCTTGGGTTTAAACACCAAGCATATCAGCACAGTTTCTTTCCTAAAACCATTAGGGACTGGAACTCACTAAGCCCTGATATGAAAGTCTGTCAGGACACTGATACTTTCAAGGCAAATCTACATAAACACTACTACTAGGTTTTTGTATGCACCCCTTCCCCCAGCTGTGATATCCGTAAGGAGATTAGCTGGTATTATATAGATAGATAGATAGATGTTTGAAACCCTATTCGTCACTTTAACTCTTCAGATCACAAGCTACTCATACCCTTGTCTCTGCATTTGTTCTGTCTCGCCTAGACTATCGTAACTGTCTTTTTTCTGGTTGCCCTAAGCACATTATAGATAGGTTCCAAGAGTTCAGAATGCTGCCGTACGTCGAGTCTGCAATGCTAAAAAGCATGAACATGTCCAACCTCTCTTACAAAAATTCCATTGGTTACCTATTCGTTCTCGTGTTCACTGCAAAGTTTTATCAATCTGCTTCAATTCAGTTGTTGGTTCTGGACCACGACACCTCTCTGACCTTCTTCATCGATATACTCCACAAAGACAACTCCTCTTTTGCTCTGAGTCTCGTCTTCTTTGTGTTCCAAGGGTATCTACAAAGACTATTGGCGAGAGATCTTTCTCTCACGTACATTGGTCCTACATCATGGAACCATTTTCCTTTCGATCTTCGCCACTCTAAGGCTCTCACATCCTTCCGCCGTTCTCTCAAGACCCATCTCTTTAAACACTAGTCTCAGCATTCGAAATTTCTTCTATTGCCGAGTTTCCAGTGTCTGTTGTCATACGGTAATTTACTGTCCATTTTACTTCTGCGCCTCGAGCTCTGCTTGCAGAGATTAGGTGCTCTATAAATCTTTATTATTATTATTAAATATGGTTTAATTTTGATAAATATTCATGACTATATGTATCTGAAGGTAATAAGCACTTAGGAGTCATGAATATTCATCTATTACCCACGTGAGATCACTGCAAGAACGATGGGGTTGAAATAGAGTTTCGCGTGAAATGTATGGGAAGTAAAATCGTGAAGTGACTCTCAGAAACCAAAGGGTTTTGTTTTAACAAATACCTTTATATTAGAGTGATGTTCTCTTTTAACCTACCTCTGTGTTTTGGTAATCTTTGACGGCAACAACCAATCCACTTGGGTCATTTGGAATATTGCAGCTCAATCCTGTTATTGTGCTGTTCACGCTCACTATGTAGTCCGAACGTTGACCAAGACAAGTGTATTGAATCAAATCTGGGAGAAGGAGAACAATTTTTTTAAGTTGAAGACGTTACCTTTATATAAAATTACTTCGTTGTGAAAGAAAGATTTCAAAATCGCTCGTATCTGTTGATAAAAGCTCAAAGACGTGTTACTCATCCCAAGTTCTAGCATATTGTATTCAGTGTACTCACTTACAGCAGCACTTAATCTTTCGTTTCTTGATATAACAATATTTTATCATCCTAGATGACACATGATCCAATAAAGTGTCACTCACCTGAATGCTCACATGTCAAGCTGACGTTCTTGGCACATTTACATATATATCCGTTTTTTGAGCAGTCAGCTTCACACAGCCCGTTGTTGAGACACGGACTTTGAACACAGGAATCACACTTCTATGGATGACAAAATACAGGTTAATAATGACAAGTATAATGGATACTTCAGTTACTAATTCTATACTTTTATTTAGTCGTATATATTATTTGTTTCCGAAAATGTCTGAAAATGGGATACCTTGTTACATTGTATGTGGTTTGGGTATTATCTGCTATGCTAAGAGAATGATGTGGCGCACACAAAGATTATGTAGCAATGTTTGTTTGATTTTTCTCGAACCAGACGATAAAATATAGAGATGCTTGTAAGATTTTGTCAGACGATAAAATGTATCAATATTTGCAAGATTTTTGTCCAAACAGACGATAAAATGTATCAATGTTTGCAAGATTTCTGTCGAAGCAGACGATAAAATGTAGCGATGTTTGTAAGATTTTTGTCGAAGCAGACGATGAAATGTATCAGTGTTTGCAAGATTTGTGTCCAAGCAGACGATAAAATGTAACAATGTTTGTAAGATTTTTTGTCGAGCAAGACAGCGTTCTGTTTCAGGTGACCTTGCTTCTATACTGAGTCATTACATCCATACAGTATGCTCATGATATTATCCACATCCACATGATTAATGGCAGGAACGATGGATCATCTAATAATCTCATGAATTTACAACCTTAATATGGAACCATATTTTGATAAATGGAGATGTGTATGGGTATTCAACGTTACTGAATAACGGCTATTGCAATCGAAATATTGGTATAATTGATCAGATTTTAGGTATACCTGTCAGGAAATATGATTTAACCTAAACGTGACATCCGGAAAACATTAGCCACAAATTCTATCACGTTGGCAAATCATTCATTGGACAATCTGTTGGCCATATCTATTTATCTACTTGTTATACGTACATCTCACCGAACGTTTTTGAACACGTCATTGACACACATGCCTCATGCATCTTAAAGACCTACCTACCTTGCATTGGCGTATGTGTACGTTTTGGAAAGAATTGATAAGAGTACATGTACAGTACGTGAACAATTCACAAAAGTTAAAAAATATTTATACTGGTTGTTTGTTTGTTTTTTTTGGTTTTTGTTTGTTTGTTTGTTTGTTTGTTTGTTTGTTTGTTTGTTTGTTTGTTTACAAATATATGCTAGTTAATACTATCACATAATCTTAGAACTTGTGCAAGACCTTTAAAAGTTGTTTCTCGCGCATTAACTATTACTTTGCCAAAAGCCTCATCATTGAAACTATATTTTTATTGATAACTTCGACTTATTGGTACAGTATGGACGACCATCTAGAGATAAAAACGCCATCAATGAAAATTTACAAATACATGGTCCGTGAATTTGTCATGTCTATTTACTCACGTGCATAGAGGCGGTGAACATAACATAGTCAATGACTAGTTAAAGGATAATGTAAGCAGCTAATCAGCCTCTAGGTTTTAAAGATAACTCCAGATGGGGATATAACATTTGCTTAATAAATTATTTAAGACTAGTTTACATGGCCATAAACTTTAATGGTTTTCACATGCTGATCTGTAACGATATAAGATTTATATTCACTGCCCATATTGTTATCGTCGCCATCATGTACAATAATCTAAACTCAGATGTCTTGTGCTTCTGTACTGTCAACGCAATCCACAATCTAGACCAAATGTAATGCATATAGATTAGGAATGATGAGAATCACACTTAGATCAGCTTCTGTATTACGTATCTCGTTTGTAACACTCTCTCCCAATTGTTTTCTGTAATTGTATCCGCAAACTGTATAGTGAATCCATGGCCTACATCATTTAGTGACCTGAAAATAAATTCTATACTAATAAAGGTTACTCATATTTTGATTTCAGGTCCTCGTATATTTTGAACAGGTAATTCAAATTATTAATTGCTCCTCACTTCTATCTTCTAAATGTTTTTAAAATTTATCTCGAACTCTTTAGATCTGGCGCCAAAGTATATTAAGTTTTGTTGTATGATATCAAAACGTACGATCATTTCGTTACAGAATATATGTATATATATATATATATATATATATATATATATATATATATATATATATATATATATATATTTATGATAGCAAACATTTTACAGCACAGATAGTTAATTAGTTAATTAACTACTGCTAGTAGATAATTTGATTTAAATCCTTTTTTGTGATTTGGTTCACTAACTGCCTGGATCACCATGTTTTAACGATTGTACGTGAAGTGATTATTCATATAAATGTGACAATACTAAAGCTTAGAAGAATCTTTAATCGAATTGTTTAATTGGGTTTTCCTGTAGCTGCCGTATTACGAAAACGATGGGGTATATAATTCGTTGCAACATATATTTTATAACGCCTATAAAATCCGATATCAAGCTTTTCAGGATATATTTGATAGTTCTGCCTACAGGCCGAGACAGACAGACAGACAGAGGGACATTTGTTTAAAGTTTAATTTTGATAATTTTACTGTTTAATGACAGCTGTCTAGCTAGTTTCGCTCATGTTATGTCCTTTGGATAAAGTAATTCATTGAGGGCATCACGTACGTTCAGAAAATAGGAATTTCTGAATTCAGATAGATTGGATGGCTATGTTTCATTTCAATTTGTGGTGCATGTATGATTAAATATGCTGGTAACAGGTAATAACTCACTCTCTACATGACAATCCATAGTAAAGTATGATGAAAGTGTTATAATCCATTGTCAAAGCAATATATTATCTCAGCAAATTTCTGTACAAATAGGCAAATGGTGTGAAGAACTTGCACAGATAATTGACACGTTGGAAACATATCAATTCTAACTAGTTGGTAAATGCTGAGAGGATGAACTAAACATTTTGAATACATATGAGCACTCATAAATATGGGTCTGAACTAGTGTTACTGTGTACATCATAATATGTATTAGAATGGCTATTCAGGTGTGTAAATGTAGACAATAGCCTGTAAAGAAATAAAGTAAACATACAATGATTTTGGGACACTGTCCGAACAACGTATCGAACTGCATGTAAACAAATGTTTATTTCCACTCGTGTCATATATGATACATATATGATATCAATTTATATTGATGTTCAATGGTGGCATATTCTGGGATGGAAAATATGCAAATATGAACGTGCTGGATGTATTCAAAAGTGACATTTTTTATGTTGTGGTAGTTTTTTCGATATATTTTCCTTGGTTCAAAATGCAAGTAACCATTTACTGAGCTTTGGAATGTAATGACATTTTGACCAAGTTTCTGATCGTCGTTTTCATAGCCTAAAGGTACTAGTATGTTGTTGATTTTCAGCAATGTAATGGAATCTTGATATAAACCACTTTTATAAAAGTTCCCGGCTTTTCCTAAACTACATTAATCGATAGTTATGATTGAATGTCATTTCATATAACCCAAATCAGATATAAAACACTTTCACTTCATTTTGGAATAGGCGCCCTTCGATAAATATATGCCTATGCATACACAATGAGAGTGAAAATTTATTTGCATATTGGCGCCGATGAGAACCACAAGTTGTTAAATGACAGATTTATTGGTTTCTTCCCTATAGCTTTCGTGACTCCATCAATTTAATGTGTGGTTGGCTAAATGCCAAGTAGTCGCCATCCTATGATCTCAGGTATGTGTCTTCTTTCCCCAAAGGCAACGTGGTGATTGGATTTTATGGTAATATCGGCTAATAACTGCAACTGGCATAGTTTTCAGCAGGTTGCTATCAACATACAGAACGTTTTTGTCTTTTCGGATATGGTTATCGTATGTGCTTCAGAATGACAAGCACAAGTGTCAAAGTATTTCAGATCTTGAAAATATTGCATACCCAAATAATCCACGGAAGCTCAAATTAAGCATGAAATATTATCCTTGAAACAGAGGTTCAAAACTTTCAAACATGTCTCTACATATAACTGCTATATGTCTCTACACATAACTGCTATATATAACTAATATGTTTGTTTGCTGGATATACTTGTGACGATATAGACAGAGGCGAAATCCCCATCCACTGTTTACTGTAAAGATAGCGATTTAAATTGAAGATGATAATTAGATTTTCTAGTAATCGTCAAATGCCCTACTTTTTTAAGTTATTTCATTCTTTTACATTTTACATCTTACGTGTTGTAATCTTTTGTATTAGCTTCATGTGAGTCATTGAATAAATGTTATATGCTAAGTTTCTATTAAATATGTCATATGACTCCGCAATTTTCTATAAAAGCTTTTGTATATACTAAATTATTTTTCTTAAATATCAATAAAAGATATTTGCGAACAAATTAAAAGGTTTTCAACTTCTGTTACGATTAATATTACAGAAGGTTTGCACTCCTTAGGTAGGCTAGGAGGTCCGTTCTAAAATTCCACCTTGCAGTTGACTATAGTACTATCAATGTTTTGTAACTTTTCTAAGTCTGTCATGGTATGGTTGTTCATCATGCTGTCGATGTAGACTTTTTGAAACCGGGCCAATACGTTTTTTGCGCAAGCAATTTATTGCTTGTTACAAATACAATTTCTAAAAACAGTACACAATATTTTTAACATATTTAATTTTAATAACATTTTTCTTTGCGCTATTACATGTTTTGACAAAATGTCAACAAAAAGAGTAATTTTACTCAACAGCCAGCAAAACTTTACTGTAAAATGTTCCAGACTTTTTTGATGGAATTTTTCTTTGGAAGTCATCATTACCCAATATGGCATAACCAGCGTACAGACAAAGGTAATATGCTACATAAATGACCGTACAGTACAGCTAATGGAGTTGGGTACACTCCGACTCAGTTATGAAGTATACCATACATATCCCATTATACAACTGACTTATCAAGGTCCAAGTTATTTATATTTTATAGCAATGGCTGCATAACTGGACGATCATTTGTCCTAGAAGTGCTTACGAGTTGACCGCATAATGTATTTAATGTTTTTTGAGGTTGTGCAGTTATCATAGGCGATATTTACAGTAACATATGGTGGTGGTGGATGGACTGAGATCCTCACGTTTAGTGTAATAACATGTTTATGGGCTTACATAGAACACCATGGTGCAACCATTTTCTATATTCACTACATACTCAACTAGACCCCCGCTCATTTCCACATTCATTCCCATAATCTCAGTCGACTTTGAGAATTTCTGTGACTTTGTTGTATGCATTGGGACTACACACTGAGTAGTATAATATACAGGTATGTATATGGTTGTTGAATGTCTGTGAAAGAACAATTGTATACACGTGACCCAGCTCAAACCCTAAAGTATACGTAAGACACCCAGGATAAACTATGCACCACAAGAAACGCTGCTTACATAGGTTGCTTCTTACATGTACTGTGACACATTTACGGTAATAGCCAATAAAAGAACTGGAAGCATTGCGTCAATCATTATGTCTCCTTTATACAGAATGTAAGATACATGTCAATGAATTGTCTTAATACTTTGTTATTGATGTGTTGTCTGTTTTGACAATTGATACTATATAAAGTATAGTGCAAACAGGACCTACACGAACACTAAATTTGTTCATGGGTTTTTCAGGACAGTGCAGTTCACTGTTCTTATATTATTTGAAATGACAAGTACCTGAACTAGTTTACTGATGGATTTACCGCATTGCAATAACTGGGAGATTAACGGCTTTAACCTCGATGCTATCACCTACCTTATTCATGTTTGATGACAAGAAATGCCATCAGATAGTCATTGAGGTATTACTTCAAACAGAATTGTCTGCGACATGGCTCACAATGTTAAACCAGCACTCGCTGTAACTGGGGTATAGAGGGCTATGTTTTTATAAGTATTGCAGTGGTAAGTTGAAATTGTGATCCATTCTGGCACTGATTTTGAGTGCGGACTAACAAATCAATTTGGTCGGATATATTGCACCATGCTATGTGTACTGCTCTACAAATATGTTTAGCCACAGATGATACCATAGTGTGCCCTATACTATACCCATTACGATATTATGATTAAGTCATTATTTCAGACAAAAAAGTTTCAAAACTTGTTCCAGTTGCAGCTAGTGCAGCTTTCCATTTGGAAAGTAGTTTCCATGCTTTATTCCCGACTACAAATATTGTGTTTGTGACTAAGGAAATGTCAATTCAACTGTATTTATTTTAACTGTGTATTTAGTCTTAGGGCCTTGGAGAATGCATTAGTCGAATAATTAGATATAGTACGTAATTTGTACACGACCTCAATTTTCTATGCCGTTGATTACTGACTGCAAAGAGGCACACAATTATATGTTCTTATATGAACATTATACTTCACTTAATCCGAAAAAAAGACCTATAAGAAGGCAATTTTCATTTTTTAAAGAGAAAATACTAAGAAAGGGAAATCTATGTGAAACAATGGTAGTATAGATGGCTGACACAATAATATGTAAAACACGTGTTTTACTACAATCTTCGTACTGCAAATAATATTTGATGTATGGTAGCAAGATATAAATAACATTATCATGATACGAAAAATGAAAGCATTGTACGTCACTAGCTTGACTAATTTCAATCCTGGTTCATCCCAACCTGTACGTTATTATATGTAGCAATTCTCGGCACCTGAATATATTACTGCCTTGGCGTATCATAAAAATAACAACTATTCGATATCTTGGTCAACACTAGAATTTCTGCTCCACCCACTTCACATGCATTACTATAGGCGCGCGTGAGAATAAGTCGACCTCCTTGTTCTATTTTGATTCCCTAGCATAAGGTAAAAAGCTATTGCAGGTACCGAGAAAAACCCCTTCTCCCAACTTGTACTTTTTTCATGTACATCAAATATCTACCCTGGTAGAAAGAGGATTACAACGTTCTTGAAATAAATCTTCACAATATGACTTCAAATTGAAACATGTCACGAAATGTCGTACAATAAAACCACAGTTACAGACACTTTTATTGACGCAAAAGATAAAATATGGCGAGATCAAGAAATACAATGTCAACATTTGCTAGGATATAATATCAGCTTATATCAAACATACATACGGTTCAGTTGTAAACATTGCTTTATTGCTGCCATTGTCTTTGTCATATTATTTTCGCTCACTTTAATGATCACATTTACTTTAAACCGACAGCTTCTGATATCTATTGATTGGTAGTTAGCTGTACCTTTATTGGACACACGTCAAACAAAGTTACCATGACAATACCAAGTTGTAATATCTAGCATCTAAACTGATACCCTAATAACTATGCACCGTATGTCCATCACTTTGATTCGATAGTAATATAAAGGAAAATGAATTCTTTCTCTTCAGACATCAATCATTTACAATGACATTATTTGTATTTGATATAAAGGGTTGTGGATAGTTTATGTAATATCAAGCTTAATAACTTTGTCCTTGGATTTCTTAATATTTAAACGTTTAAGCAAAGAGGTTACTGACTTGGTAAATGCATGACTGAATAATTATTGTGATGAAATATTATATTATATTATATTATATTATATTATATTATATCATATTATATTATATTATATTATATTATATTATCATGTAATGTTTTGTTATGTTATGCTATGTTATGTTATGTTATGTTATGTTACTGCATATTATACTATATTACATGATAACATATTATAGCATATTATCTAATAAAGCGTAATAATACATCACAATACACCCCTTTTCACTATATATGGTTCTTTTAAGTAAGTGTCCTTTGATTATAGACATGGCCTTCAACTCACAGGATATGTGATTTTATAAATATTTTACAAGGCTGCATTATCTCAGTAACTTAGTACTTTACCATTAGACATAACTATAGGCATAATTATATAAGAAAGGGGGGTGTTTGCTCTCCGAGAATGCATATGTATATACAAATGCCTATATATCAACAAACATTGTTAGATAAAAAATCATGACTTTCAGTCTAGATGAACATGTGAAACATGGTGTCTGCCTTTATTGGCAATTTTAGCACAACGTTTAATTGAGTTTTTCCATAAACCGACCTACTGTAATAGGTTATATGCAAATTTCATCTTAATACATACTAACTTCACCTAACCTTTTCCCCTATAATTGAAAAAAATGTTTACAAGTGTTTTGAAGTTTCATTATGAGTATGACAGCGGTTTAAAGACTTTATTACAAAAGGACCATGTACATATACCGTACGCATGTTCATTGAACTTAAATTACCCTCAAAGGCGTGGACATCTCCAGGAAACACTCTTAATAGGATGCCAGTACATACAAAAAATGCTTCAGTATATTCTTATATTGCAATGATGGTACATATTCGCAAACCAGAGCTGTTATTTCTTCTGCTACACTGTGTCTTGGACGGTGCCGCAAAGGAGGTTGTGGTTTACGACGATGGGATGGTAAGCCTCGATCTTTTCGAAAAACGATGAAATTTGCCACCTAATCAACGACAAAATACTCATAAAATGAAAATATATGTGAAGCCTTTATGTAGCAGATAATGTATACTTCTGTATACAATACATTTGCGTCAACCTAATTGATTGAAAAGCATACTACGATAAATTGATATTGTTGCCTAATTGAATAGATATTCCCATCCCTCAAGAGAGCTCTTGTAGCTGTGCCAAAAAGCGACATTTGTATACAAAACAAAGGTAGCTGACCTATAGGCTAGAAGGCTTATCCTAAACTGTTTTGAACAATTACTAACTTTAAATAGGCCTTAAGAATTATCGCAGTGATAAAGTGTCTGACTTCCTATCCTGTACTCACGAAACGAAACTCTTTTGATGAGTAATAAAGGCCGATATTGTGGTTCATAATGACTTTTGACACTCACAATTACCTTCAATCATGGATTCTGCATTCAATCTTGAGCTACATCAAAGATATATATTTCATTCATTAAAGGAGCTTGGGAGGGGGGGATTTATACCTCCAAAATGACAGAATGAAAGGTGTAATCTTCATGATCGCGAAATGTATTCTTCTAATTACAGTACTTTTCATAGAGAAACCATCTCGTGGATTCAATGCCGACTAGAAAGACAGTGTGAATATGTGATAATGATATACTTCGTTCAAGATCGATTTATACGTGTTAATGAGTTCACTGTCAAAGTAATCAGTCACTGGCACTGTCAGGAACCAACTTAGTCTAATCATGTTCATGAGGCTGCGCTAATCTTAATTGTCCAACAAAATCACTGGCACCACATGAGCCAATGTTATTGCCAAGTTATTGCAAAATAGTGGTGTGGATGGTACACGTACATACAATTTGTCGCTACAATTACTAAAGGAAAATGTATAGTATTATAGAAATTGGTTTAAGTTTATGTACATAGAAATTGGTTTAAGTTTATGTACATATATATATTATATAATGTTATGTATATATCACTCTACAACATATATACATTGAGCACTGTTTACCCCAGCTTAGACATTAACTTATACTTGCATATATATATATATATATATATATATATATATATATATATATATATATATATATATATATATATATATATATATATAACTTGATGAGTATCAATCTGCTGACGCAAAACTATATATATATATATATATATATATATACAAGGAATTAGGACATTGTAAGCCATAACTCAAGAGTGTCGCGCTTCTAGCGGCGATCATCAGATGGCTGAAAGGTTCTGAAACAGTTATATATAGTTAAATATATTATACCGTCTCTGTATCATGCAAGACAAACGTTAATATTGAGATTTATGGGATATATTTTCATAGTAGGGATATATATATTAAACTTGTAGATTGAACATTACTGTACAAATTAAGACGCATTATTCAAGTCGCACATTTACAAATGTATTCGCTATATCTGTACGTTAGTGCTGATATCATCTTTTAGGTTTTATATCGGGTTCAATTACATTTAATTGATTTAAGGTGCTTCATTTGCAATAAAACACACTCAAGTGTAAATCCACTAGACTTCAAAAGCAACCGACGCCTATAAATTGGTCACCTAAATTAATGGTCGACATCTCCCAATAGCTGTTGATCCGTGGTGCATAGATAAAGATATTAACATAAACGCATGTGAATTGGATTTGCCTGGGCTGTGTATTTCCAAAGGTTGCAATAACGATAATTATACAAAGGAACTGTTATTTGCCCTTTGATAATTCAAATATATTATTATTATTATTTTACATTGGAAACATCCCAATGCATTCCATATGTATTTGATCTACATTTTGTTCATGTGCACTTTATTCAAAATTTGATTTATGGATGAAATTACTGGATCTTGGTCGTTAGTTTACACAAAATATGAGGATGATACGTATTGCAAATGTCAAACATTTCCTTGTTACCTTAATGCTGATAGCTGTTATTGGCACTGACAACATTGACCTTAAAGAAACCGGTTTTTAGAATTTCAGAGTATGGTGGATTTGTCAATCCATGATTGATGTTCTTGTCTTAATACCTTAACGTGTCCAGTCTGATTACACTACGTTATCAAGAGACAATTTATTGTCAACCATACGAATAGAATGATCGCTGTCATGAATACATTATTAACGTACGTGCTCGAAATGCCTTGACCAACAGACTGAGTAGTCATAGCATACCTTCATTCATGCAAAACACGACATATTGTTTCCGCTGCTGCAACTTCCAGCAGCATACGTCTGTCGGTTATATCGTACTGGGGACACTGATTTGCAATTTTCTACAAAGGAATGAAATTTTGCTAATTACAGAAACAGGTTTGCTATAAATCTGAGAAATTTGATGCGTATAATGAATTCTGCATTAAAGGAGCAAAGTCTGAAAGTGTGTTTTCCTTTGTGGTTACTTTTTATATCGGAATGTGTTATTCGAACTCTTAAACCGAATCGAAATTGAGTGACTCGTGTAATTTTACGAATGTAGTTGACTACCTCGATAAACGCTATTTTTAAGTGAACATTTACATTACTATGGTATATGACTGCATGTACCAAATTTGGCTCTTTGACCTTGAAGATTGTGGTCATGATCAATTGTTAGGTTGTAAGATGAAAGTTTGGCTTTGAGAACATGGGTGTAGACATTTGAATTGAGTCTCTAGTTAATAAATTTCAAGAATTATGAGACAACATGATAACTTTAAGGACAACGGTAGTCGTTCAGCAGTTTCTGTGAAAGTCATAAACAAAGTGACATGCAACTTTCTCCCAAAAGTAATTGTCAGAAAACTCAGATTTTTAGAACATCAACACGCTCTTGAATCAGATCTGTTTGTCTTTCTATTTTGTACACTGACACTCTACTGAGGACACACCATAAGACTTTACCTCGCATACACATTCAGCCACCTAGTATGTGATTTATATTCAATTTGAACACTTTGCTTCTTTGAAGCTTACATTGATCATGCCATGACTAAATGGAGTTTAACAAAGATGTAACGTTTCAATCTCCGTTCAACAATAATTGTATATACCTAACTATAGAACTGAATATCCGACACTAAATGATTTATGGCGTCACGAGAAATATTCAAAAGGTGTCAATACGGTGCGCAGAGACTTTGTTGTAAACAATTTACAGATGTATACCAGACTTTACATCATGTTTGAGGGATGCTGATTACCATATTTGTACATGTGGTTATAAATGACAGGGCCAATCAGACTGCATTCAATAGTTTGAACCACACTGTATGAAACCTGACAGCAATATCCCATTTGTTAAGATATCAATTGGACAATGTGAGCCCTGCAGACAGTATGTGGTGCCAAAGACAGTGTGACAACGTCCGCAGTTCTACCGTGTGTCTGCTGCCTGGTTACTGGAGTAATACACATAATTGAGGCAGTCGAATAAGTCGGGAACATACATCCCTGGATATGTTTTACTTTAATGTTTACACAGATTTACCTAGCATCAGGTCAAACGGTTTGACAAAATTCTACCTAATACTGTGTTCATTATATTCCAAGGTATCAAAAGAATGAACGCCAGATTGAATGGGTTGCTTAAGCAAACATTTGCGAGCAGACAACCGAGTAGAAAAGCTAGTGGACCTTATTCATTTCGTTCGGTTAAAGGTGCTGTTTTCATTATCCCATATTATCATCAGTCTTTCTTGTATTATATCATGTGTCTGTTAGATATCATATTGTAAAACGATTAAATTTGGTTTATTCACATACGCCTAAATCATGACTAAGCTTATATGTCGATACTATAGTTGTATTCCTAGATCATCAGACACTAGAGTTTAGAGTCAATGAACTGATATAGTGATTTCTGTGAACTTTCAGTAGCTATTCAGTCTAGACATCTTTACACATCCATCCATCCATCCATCCATACATACATCCATACATACATACATACATACATACATACATACATACATACATAGAGGAACTTAATTTCTAGCATATAGTGCAGCTGCATTAAGAAAATATGGTTAACTAAGTTAGGCGATGTAGCCCAGAATAGCGATGTTTGCCCAAGACGAGTGTTTAAGACTTGTAATCATGACGTTGATAGATTCATCTCTAGCTGTATTCTATCACTATACATGTAGACCACAAACACAGGGTGCTGAAAACTAAATTAGAAGTTAAAGAAAGATATTAACCGTACGACAACAAGAGGGGAAGTATTGTAACTACAGAAAACAATTTGAAAATGACATTACCTGTTGAAGGGTTTTGTAAGCTCCAGCCGGAAAGTAACGAGCTCCGTCAGCAGTTACGTAATCAGCCGGGTCGTCATCACGCGTTGATGTGTTCAGTTCACACTTATTTTCCCTCCTCCAATAGTTAAATGACCGGCATCCATAGGTTTTGTCGCACTCCTGACTACAATCCAGGACGCTAAAAGTGTTGATGACCGACGAAACATGTTTTGTCAAGTAATGATCCCGTGTCATCATCGACGTCGAATGTTGTTGAGTATACCCATGATGTGTGTGAATAATTAAGAAAACAGAGAGGGGAAATACGAAATTGGACATTATTCTTCGGCATCAGCTTACAACTGGTAATGGTATGAGAAATAGTTGAGGCTTCTATCTCTGAATCTTGATATCCGGGCCTCGGTTCTGTTATTTTACTCTGCCGACGTTAGGTTAAACTGAGTGAACCGTGTTTATGTAGCACTCACTACGAGGTTATTGGAACTGTCTCTCCTGATTTATATAGTGTACAGGCAACATATTCCCACTGAGCCACGTCAAGTTATCTTTCTGTTTCTGTATAATCAGTCATGTCTTTGCAATCAAATTGATACTAAAGCACCTTACGTCACTCGTTTTGGTCCAAGTCGTTTTTATTCTTTACAGACATTTAAACGAGTGGGATACTTTAACTAAAAGCCTATTGCCATTTATGTGGACATGCGTCATTCGTAAAGTTCTGATTTCTATTCCGAATAATGTACTACCGTTAAAGAGTGGAGTAATTTTATTGCATAATTTCAAAAAACAACTTCCGTTTAAAGCGTATATGTACACTTGCTATTGTACTGAACAAGTAATGCATATAGGTAATTGGTATTACGTTTGCGCCATCTACAGCAGAAGATTCGTGTTTTTCACACAGTCAGCCTCTTTGGCCTTTTAGTAGACTTAAGGCAGGTTATATAAAGGAAGGTATATATGGTTATTACGTTTAACTTAGAGTTGATGTATTATAACGATGCAAAACCCATATAGTTCTCTGACAACGTTACCTTTCTTAATGATTCAAGAGATCAAGCTTTTAGGTATATCGCAAGGAAGCCATATTTTCAACCCGTACATTTCTTTAAATGTTAGCTATAAATAGGCTATTGGTGATGATAAAGTGTGCGTATAGCTTTTTGCATACATTGATACGGTAGGAAATGTCACATTTGGTTCCAACTAAAATCTGTACGTCGACTCAAAAAATGTACAATCTATGGACGACAAGGTCGTATATATTAATAAGTTGATGTTGCAGGCATTTATCAATTACAACAATACTGTATGCTATCATAGATTTCCTACACTTTCAGAAGTGTGGGGCTTTAGCGCTAGAAGGGTTCCGAAACGTCAGCTTTTCTTAAACGTTCGGAAAATGAAAATGTTGTCTTGACGTTTTTATACTGTCATAAACAAACATCGTATGCAGATCATAAAAGCAAAATACTTCATTACTCATTGGGTGTATTTTCATTGAAAGGGTTGAAGTCAACGTTCGAATAACGTACAACAATCTTGTTACTTTTAATCGTCTCCTAAAGCACTTTTTTTATATGAATAACATTAAGAAAAGTAGGATATTTAAACGAATATGGCTGGGTTGATACGTAGTCATTCAGCTCCTTTGTTTTTTCTTTGGTTATCTTCAGTATACTTTTCAAGCATTACTTTTCGAAACGTTTTCCTTCTACAACTAGACCTTCAACTTCTGTTCATTTTGTATTATTCGTTCAGTGCTGAGGGGAAGAATCAATGTCACACAAGTTGCGCATTGACCGCGATGTCACTTACTATCCGTATTCATACAATTTGCTGAAATAACTCTTATCTTTGTGTTGAAGCAATATTGATGATTTTTTGCCGATGTCTCGTAAGTATATTTAAATGACGATATATTTTATTTTATATTTAGTTGTATTTGATATATAATTGTTCTATTTGGTTTCATTTTCTGACCATTTTATTTCTATGTCATCAAAATTATCTTTTGTGTTTAACTTTACCTCATTTTATTTTATACTATTTCCAATCATTAAGAATAATAAAAAGTCATACCAGTAATGTAACAGTTTGAATGAAATGTTGGTGTACACCAGAATCAAATTGCGTTGTTGAAGAGACAAACTCTTAGGACATCATTCATTGACAGTTTCGTAATTAAACATCTGTAGGAGTACTTTTGAGATAAACCTTGCCAATTATGTTGCCAACTGTTACTTTGCTCTGTCACAATGCAAATGCAACATCTCTTCTTTGCATGAGTGTGCACGTGGCGTGAGATTAATTTCTCAAAGTTTTTTGCAAACTTAATACACGGGAAACAATAATTTTTAAAAAGCCGGCTCAAAAGCATCCATAGCGAATAAACAAAGTGTGTGTATGGCGGGGGTATCGAATGTCAGCCACCGCTTGCCATTTGTGGAATGTAGATTTAAGTCCATAAAAGCAACCATATTTTGATCTTTTGTAAGAATTTGTTTGCAACCATGGGGTGTAATACCGTCAGCAAATGTAAGAAATATGATTTCGTCTTTTCGCTGTAAGCAATTCAAAAAGACAAATGTCATGTTATTAGCTACACTATGCTTCATCTCCCTACTACGAGTATTCAATTATGAAACTGTCAATGACATCCTAAGAGCTTGTCTGTTCAACAGCTCACCCAGAGTTCACTCCAAGGTCGACGTGTTTTCTGAATCTTTTAGTTTAAACATGACATATAGATCTTAGTAACCTGCAAAAATAGTCATTTATAATAATATTTTAACGAGAGGCTAGATATGCAAGTCATACATTATGACACCTTATAAATGTCATCATTTGTAATCAAAGCCTCCAGGCAATTCAGCAATATGATTGTCCAATCTATAAAGAAATTGGCTCCTTTTTATTGAAAACAAACACTTCACTTGAAAGATAATAGTACAAAAGTACTTATAATAATCAAAGAGGAAAATCTTATCTACCAGAGCAGACACCACGTTTTAGTATATTGTCAAATTTATTGACGTTATTCATTTAACAAGTGCGTAAGAAGATAATGAAAGGGACAAGAATCAGAATTTATTTATTTATAATTATTATATACATGACATTCATTGATTATTAATTACCTGTGAAGAAATGGAAATTGTTTAAAGTATATTGGACCGGGGAAAAATTCTTCGGTTACTCAAAAACAAGTTGCGCTTATATAAATACCTTAAGTATGATGGTTATACGCACTTTTTAATATGTGCGTTCTGATCGATGACGTTTTATTGTTATTGCATTTCGGCTTATTGAACGTTGTTATTTTACTTTACGTATATCCCGATGAAAGAAAACAGCTTTGGTTGTAGGGCCACCTGCCACGCATCTGCTCATTGTTATTCCTCTCAAGCACACCGTGATTATTGTTGATGAAAGACGTCGGTGACACCAACTGCAGTAAGAGTATCGCAAGCCTTGAGTAATTTTCTTTGATTGAAATGTTTTCCATTTGGTTAAATGACTGACTCGCTTTGCAAGCATAGACTCTAGCTAAATCAATTTTAAATGATTACGACGTTGCATGATTCATCTGGAGTTTCTTTCCCATCTTAAAAGCAGGACCTGTTTACAGTGTTTTTACTCAATAGTTAGTGCTCTGAGTCCAAGATTAATGCATCGCTTCCCGTGGAAATGCAATGTTGTGTTCAATATATTGATGCATTTTAAGTGTTAAGTGTTGGCTCATAGCCATGTCATAATATGACCTATGGAATTAGAACAAGTGTTACTCCAAGACAATGACACAGTCCATCTGTTTCATATATATATATTTACAGATAGATTTACAGATAGATAGATAGATAGATAGATAGATAGATAGATAGATAGATAGATAGATAGATAGATAGATAGATAGATAGATAGATAGATAGATAGATAGATAGATAGATAGATAGATAGATAGAATCAGAAGTACTTTGTATTGAAAAGCAAAAAGAACACTGGGTACTGACTTTAGCTGGCAGTCCATAGAGAAGGGCGTTGCAACGGTCAAATTTTTGTGATATTACTATTAGTATTAGGGAAAATATAGTTGTTGCCAGATATAACTAAATCAAAATGTAAAATTACAATTAATCTTCTTTCTATAAAACAATATCAGTGAGATATGTAGGGCAAAATTGGTTTCAAGTGGACATAACATTTCATTAAAGATATTTAACGTTTATCTTGCTGATGTTTTGGTATGACAGAAGTACTCTTCCTCGAATGAAAACATTTGAACGTGTAAGGCAAGCAGCGCCACCAACAGTGATTTTCCAATCTATGTCTATCTTTCTTTGGACAATGGGGTTTCAATGGCAAAATGTCCTTTACTAGATTGGACTGTTAACAGTCGTCTTGACTGTTTTTATAATTCATCTTTAATACTATTTTTGCTTTTGTACGTTGGACGTTCAATGGAGTCAAGACGGATTATATTTGTGTTGGAATCCTCAGTGAGTAGCTCGCGTTCTGTAGCATGTGTATAGAACAGAGAATGTGCACTGTACATGCTGATTATTATATCGCATGCTATGGGTTATATATGTGTGCATAATTAGCAATAAATAAATATATATTTCAAAAGGTTTTGTAGGAATGCGACAAAATATTATCCGCGTCTGAATATAGACTATTAGTTGTTGACAACCTCGTGGTTTACGTGCGGTTCTAATATACATTGTAAAACACTTTTAATCATTTGCTTCGAAAGTGAAAGTTGTCAGGTGTTGGGGATGTACTTCCAGATTTCAATCTAGCGCCATCAATAGGCGATGTCACTATTTGAAATACTTAATCACATTATCATGATATCATTAGCTATGTGATAAAGTGTAATATAAACCCGGTGTAAATGAAATATGTATATATATATATAATTGAACTGCGCATCCTGCCTGAACTTAACATACTTATTACCCTCTAACTGAAATTCTTTCTGGTTCTATATTTTGTTTGTACCAATGCCAGACTAGACTAGACACGTAAACGTTTTGTACCTTTTTAATTGCTGAAGCCAATACAATCTGGATATATTAGGTGGTGTAATGCTTTTGTCAAGTTCCCCTTTTAAAAATTATGGAAAATGTATCATTCTAATTTCACTTTGCTTGTGCCTTGATGGGAAAAGTTCGTAACGGTATTACTAAAACGTATTTTGTAGGAAAATTGTCTGTTGCTTCAAAGGTTGATAAAAGATGGGTAATATTTTATATGCGAGTTTAAAACATGATGTGTACTTCTAAGTGTCAAGAGAAAGTAATGTGAGTGTAAACTAGGTCAGTATCACTCCATAAACAACATTCCGTGACTCTCTATGTGATCCGTCATCCAGGCAAATATTCCACACGCTTGTAATTCACTGACAATTAACATAAACAGACGTTTCCAGTGCGTTTAAGTGTTGTATTTGTTATGCTTTCTCGTATGCAATGTGATGCAGATGTTCTTATTCCATCTGCAGTATCCATGATACGTGTTCTGGTTTGCAAATGTATATGTTTGACGAAATCATAAAATTAAGGATAATAAGTTTTTAATCATAGTTATTACGTGTAAGGTATGTGTTTAATCATAAAAAGGAAATTATGTGACGATAATCGTAGGCAAGGGATGGCGATGGTAGTCTATATGTAGATTACTGAAAATAAAAGTCCGTTTGATTCAATAATTTTATTTTAATATGTTGCTGGAGTACTTCGGTGTTTTTGGTACATGTAGTAAAATGAAATAATGGTATTCATGAACACGACGCTCTTTCAGAAGAGTTCACAACATGGCCTCCTTTACTTACATTTGTGCAATGTATGTCAGGGCACAGTGATGCATATGGTGCCTTACATAGAAAATACACTCAAATAAACATGTCGATCGTTCACTGATGTACGTATACAATCAATTGTAAATGCTTAAATATCCATCCAAATGCAAGTGTTATACATTTATTGATTTGAGAAGTAACAGAAAGTTCAATCATTGATTTTGAAGACGAAAGAAACCCTTCGATTCAAAGTTGGAGTCTTTATGAAAACAATGATTTGATGCGGCCTAGATTAATAAAGTATTATTATATTATTATGAATTTACACGATTATGGTTATTGCACAGCTTATATTAAATTATACTACTGTAACCATATTTCCATAAAACACGTGATTATTATCATTAAATCCACCGAACTGAATAGGCTTGCTCCTTGTGACATTTAGTTTTTTTTCCAAATAGTATACATCGAAGGTTATTAAACTTATGAAAATATGCTTATCAATTTTGATTCATTTTATTTGTTATGTTACGTTTGACAGCCTCAGTTGTAAACGAACTGGTTTGCTTATGCTTGAAAAGTGATTTAATTATGGCCATATAATTAAATTCAAAAAGTAGCTCATTTTCTGAACTATTCGTTAACTGTTTGCTTATTTTCTCAAGCATCTGACATTTATTAAATTTGGCGACTATCGAGCATAATAAAAAGGGGAGAAGACATTCGTGATATTCAAAATTTCCACTTGAGTTCACACTTCAGAAAGTCATATAAACGTTTGTGGAAAAAATACCTGGAAGTCATTTCCCTTAAATCGGTTTAAACCGATTTTACACTTGATGTAACCTATATTACAGACACTGAGTCCCTTGAAACATATCTAGTATTGTTTGTTGTATGCCTCTTGGAATAAGATATCATTGACATTTTCTGTTATTTTATACTAGAGAAAAGTCAAATCTATTCTCAAGAGTCGAGATAAGAATGGCTTGTCTGCCTCACACTCGGCGAAGTGAATGAAAGTGTTTACGATAGTCCAAAACTCTCGACGATATCCGCTTTAACGACATATTCACATGAAAGACTTACACTACGGATTACTGAATCTGGTCACGTTTAAATACGTACTACAAGGATATGCAATACTAAGTCATATTGTTGAGGTTAACCCGATGGTATTCAATCAGGAAAACGTATTGTGAGCCAGACAGTGAATTAATTGTAAGGTTGGTGAATTGACCCAAAACGTGTTCTGAAATGTGTAATTCTTTGGTGCAGTAGTATTCATTTTCATGGGTCTTATATATGATATGTGGTTGTACAACACGTACATCATATACACACAGTCATCTAAAATATCTAAAACCTGGAATAACGCATAGTGTATTGGGAGTGTTCAATGATGTGTTAAGTTTGTTTGTCATTAACCTTCAGGTACATAAAATCGCTTTAGGGGCTTCTATTGCAAGAGTTGGGCAGTCATATTTCTTCCTCTCAGTTAATTAACACTTGCATTAGCATTTAACATATGAAGAATGTGTTGTTGCTTTATTTATGATGATTACGTGGACTTTATGTACAATCCTAAACAACGTTAGGAGGCAATATTATCACCTTCAAGAGATGCCAAAATATATTTTCTTGGAATATGTTTTATGAGCGATGAATACAATCGATTACCTCAGAAATACCTTTAAGCAACAGTCATATATTATCATTTGCTGTAATTGTTTTACTCAATAAGTCTTGAGAAACACCAACGAAAAATATACATTTTGGCCTGAAGACTTGAAATTTTAATCAAATGTTACCGTCTAAATATAAATTAGTAATTCGATATGTGTCTAATAAAAGGCGACGATAACTTTGCATGTCGTGTATAATTCAATTTTTCGAGTCAAGTATATTTCCTTGTTTATTTAAACTCAAATTTGAACATTCGTCCGGTTTTAACAACTTTTTGTGTATCGGTATGTTTTATAATAACCTGCCTGTCTTTGCAATGATTTAACTTCAATGTCCCGCTTTCAGTTCTAGTTAATAAGTACACGGGGCTTACTAGCATGCCAATTAGAAACACATTTTAAAGAGAACGCGGTGCAAAGTCATGTTGCATTAGCCATCTGTAGCATCAAATGTAGATGATTCTATAGAGTAAAAATAGATTTGAGTGTGTTTTATTCATTGTAGAAATGTTTTGCTCAAAATGCACTTGGAAGATTTTATGATTAGTCCAATGGATTTGGCGCCAGATAGACGATACATTATAACATAAAAAAACTGTTCTTAGTAGCAAACAATATTGGCGTCGTGGCTTTGGTGCCTTTCGTGAATTCTACTCGACGAAAGATCAAAATGGGCTTGTCACTTTAGTAGTTATAAGAAAGAACCAATAAAAATAAATGCTATTAACAAAGAAATACGTTGCAAAGATCGCTAGGGAATGAGAAGAGGGAAATTGGTTCGTTGTTCAAAGTAATCTGCATATTGTAAAAAAAGTTAATTTTGAATGTTGAAGTCCTTCATTGGCGTCATAGTAGAATGCAGAAGAAAAACACATTCGTTGCTTCTTTTTTTATATGTGTCTTTCATATAGCTGAGCAGTTGCTCCAGGCGTTGGTTTTATTATCCGTATAATGGAATGGAATTGTGATTTTTCATTGATCAAGACAGTGGATTTTACTATGGGTATATAATTCAAGAAATGTTTGAGTGAGATAAGTAATATTAAGTGACGGCTCTTTCAAGCCACTCAATCATTCCATCCTCCACAGACTAGCAGTATCTCCTTTTAACTCATTAAATGGAAAGGAAATCGTGGGCATTCTGAATAAAAATGCACCTTCGTGATTACGTAAAATAATATTCACATTCTGTTTACCCACGGTTCATCAACATTATTTTTTATAAAACTTGCTTTTATAAAATATCTGTAGCCCCAAGTGTCACTGTTCCTTCGTTTGACATGTCAAATACATTCGCAAGATTGGTAAGTTACTGCTGCTAAAATACCTCCCACAGAACGTACATGTAGTAATATATTGAAATCAGCTAATTTTCCAACGAGATTTCATCATTGTCAATTTCTTCTAACGCAAAATCGATGCATACTAATAGCATGTAACATGTTTTAACATAAGTACATAACAAAATTTGTGATTTATAGAATAAGTGATATGGATGTTTTCATTTTTGATTTATTTACATAACTGTTATCTTTACTATTGGCCATTAATTTAAATTTGTCTCTTTTTCATATAGCCAGCTTAAGTCCGCATTGTTTGAACAATAGCGATCAAATCATCTCATAGTCAAAATAGAATATATTGACTGTAACTCCGCTATAATACTTGTCTACATATATTCTTAGGTATTATCGTCAGTATTGTGACTTCATAGATTGAAATTTGAGAGAGTGTGATTAATCTATATTACAATATGGTTGAATGATATGTTTTCTTAATAGTAGTATATATTACTCTATAAATACCAAGTTAAGTATGCAATCTTATCCTTAGTCACGTTCTCATAAAAAAATGACTATTTGAATATTTGTGTGTACTACATTTTCACCAAAATTACCAAAAAATGTGCATTTAAAATGTATAGCGATGGCCCATTTTGTGAAGTTCAATGATACTCTAAACCAATTTCATTTCTTTTCCTTTCTGAGAATAAGTTATCGCAATTACTGTAGTGTCAACATGACATGTCAACAGACGTTTGACGCGATTAAAATTAAACTTTTATACCAACACAGATACATTTTCATTTGAAGATATGTCTGATGTTCACACGTTCTCTCAGAAATTGAATTACACGTGTTCCACATCGCTAGATAGTGATTAAGTCGAATACTTCTTTCCTGAGTTCATTGTGCTGCAATGGACACATTTCATATCATTTGATCTGATGCGTTTGTGGACGTTTGGAAGCTGGCATTAATATTGTCGACATATAATAATTTGAAATAAGGTGAGGACAAACACTGATGGTTAAACATGGATAACGCAGTACACACAGACAGATAGAGTGATCAGTTGAGGTTTTTTTCCATAGATTCGAATTTTAAGGGCTTCGTGTAAAGTATCGATCGGATGAATGCGTTCTTGTCTGCATATTTGCTTAGGTGAAGGGCTAATTATTTAAATCCACACTTCTGACCTACAGTAAAGACAATCACTATACATTAATAGGAAGACAAACTCATTAACTATATATAGTAGTATGTAATTTATGTACATATATTACAATCTGCTGCTGCGCATACATGACGACACACCCAAATTTAAACTTTCTATTTGCGCGATGATCTAGTTGTGGAAAGTCATATACTCTCTGATTGGAACGACAATGCATACATATAAATTACTATGCTGGCATGAAAGTGACTTACCTTTACCAACATGGTAAGGATTTCCAAAATGATCTTTACCGACAATTAAAAATCAAGCATTGTGACCCCCTAATTGTTCTTGTACATGTGAATTATTTCCGTCCTGCTCTTTCAACATGAGAATTTAAATAAAAAGCGTGCCACCTGCAGGAAATATTTCATTTGTCATGAAATTTTGGCAGTGTCATTTTCAAAGGACATTTTTATCAAAAAACTAGATTTCATGTTTACTGTCTGAAATCTGAAAAGTTTTCACGTCGATACTTTAGATTTACTTCACATCGTTAAATGAAGTGCAGGTTCTACTTTCTCTGCAAATTGAAAATTTGAAATCCTACAACTAGAAGCTATTGGACCGCCTTTCCTTAAAGATCAAGAAGTGAAAAAGCAAAGCTAAGCATCAATATCTCAGGAAATTTACTTGGAATTTTACAATAACAAGATGAGGAACTTACGAAGAGGAATGTATGGTATTACATCAATCATACATCAATTCGCCTTAACCTTTTAAGGTTTAATCAGCACCCTAGTAATATCGTAATTCATTCCGAGGATTTTGGTCTCGATTGATATTTGAAAATGTGTTAATCCTGCTGAGAGCCAAATTACATTTTATTCAAACATACTAGGGATCTGCCATGATCTAATTTCATGACAGCTATATTAAATCAATATAGGAAACAACGTTTCTGGTGTACGTTTCTTGCCCGCTGTGTATATGGACACATGTAATATTTATTTTTGTAGGGCTGTACAAGTCGTCATGTAGTGTGTATCAACAACGTGTTTCGTTAGTGATTAGTCGTTCTGTAGGGAAATAATTGCTGTGAACTAATATGTACAATCACGTTTATTATCTTAACAACGATACAGTACAGTCATACTTGAAAATACAAAACTCCAAAATGTTGCAGCTTTACTAACCAATTACCGATGATTCTTAAAATTTATTGTGTTTTTCCACTTTACATGTCATATTCTTCATTCATTGTTTTTCAATGAACATGTCATTATAACAAACGAAGACGACTCTCCTTCTTCTACAATTGCCAATGTTCAAAGTCATTTGCATTTGAAATCATTGTCAGGCCCCAAATGCTAGACATTGCTATAAGAATACTGTAGTAAGATTTCCGAAGAGTTTACCCATTACGGTCTGTGATTTTCTTTATATAAATGTATATATAGACTTAATCCAAGGAATAAGGATGTTATAAGTCGTTATATACTCGACGTTTCATGCTTCTTTACCGAACAACAGAAGGCTGAGATTGTCAAGGTCGATATGTACATGTAAACGTTTTGTGTATTCATTGCGTAACAAGAAGGTTGGACTAAACTATTTACGGAAGGTTAATTCTACAGATTTGCGAGGAAATATTTATATATATATATATATATATATATATATATATATATATATATATATATATATATATACATATACATATATGTGTGTGTGTGTGTGTGTGTGTGTGTGCGTTGATTTCCTCCTCCACCTCCATGAAAGGATTATTTGGATGGAGTACACATATTTACAATGCATGGCACACATTATGGCATTCGTCAAACATACCCTTGTATAACCTCAACAAAGTATACAGATTTGTCATCTAAAAATGTCAGAATGCCACCAGATTCATCAACAGTTACACATAAAAAATGCAAAAGTGTCCATAAATGTACATGATTTTAAAACTGTCCACAGCTGAAGCTAACAAGATGGAAACTGCGAAGTGGATTCAAAAATAGCTGTGTTATCACATAATGGCAGTGAATATTCCACTGTTTGATTTGCTACAGAACGTACTCTAATGTCAATGGGCATGGGGACTGACGATGCTGAAGAAGGTACCGTAAAATAGCTCAGGTAAGTACCAGTTGTTTGACGATTAAACATGTGCCACTGCGTGTCCTTCAAAATTTCCATTTCTTCAATAGGATTCACAGCATCGTATGCGAGCAGACCATAAAAGGACAAATCGCACGGAGGCATTATCTACGAGACAAAAAGGAAAGATAAGTTTAATGTGTGATTAAAGAGAGAGGCTGAGTTTATAAGCTTTTACCTGAGTGAAAACTTACATGAAACCTTAATAAAACTTTTCTACAATGGTATTAGTGTTGATATATGTCTGCGATTATATTGTTAGTGTAGTGGAGTCGGTGGCATAATAACCTTTCCTGGACAATTTTGTATAGATGTACTAAATTAAGTCATCGAATGGTCGATGTATTATGCCTTAAGACCAGATCTGTGTTCTGGCAATACCAATTGATGTTTTAGTAAGCAGAATACTGCCTTGAAGTATTTGTTCAAATCCAGCTCTATTATTTAGATAAAATAGATTGCCCAGAAAAAAATAAACATAATTCCTATGTTAAAATATATGAGTTGTATCCTTCATATTCTGGCCCATCACAATGTAGATACTATAATTTACCTTGAATTTGATATCTCCGACATTAGGACAAGCTACCGGTGATGATATCACTGAAAATGGAGCGATTTTACCATGACCAATCACATTATGTACAGCATCTGTAATCATTAAGTCTTCTGTTGTGCAGTCTGGGCAAGCTGAAACAACTTTCACCACAGCTGTTCCAGTTGGACCACTCAATTGTAGACAAGCACCGCATAGCTAAGATTGTTAGGAAACATTAGGGTTACAATATGTAAAGTACTACTACTACTAATAACAATATTGGTTTATATATAGCGCTTCCTACTGTGTTCTCAACGTGCTTTATAATTATTACCCCTGGCACAGATCTATACAAGCACAATAGCCCCTTACTTCCTCAACTCCCTGGGGAGCAAAGAATCCATTGCAGTCTCTATAAGCGCATAGTATTAAAGCATTCACATTGCAACATCTATCCTACCACCACAAATTAAAGTAGCCTCTCTAGCAGGCTTCATAGTCGACGGCGAAATTGTTCTTCTCCATACAGCGTGTAATGAAAACTCAGTCATTTCATGGATACCATGTGTAGACGCTGATTGGTTTAATACATCACGTGATGAACATATTATGTTAGCTGTTTCAAATCGCCCGGATGTGTAATTACTGAGTTTTCTTTACCGGATGCACAGACTATGTGGAGAGAATGCTTGTCAGGTCGATCATCAAGCCTGCTATAGTCTGCTCTCGATAAAACCACTAGTATGATCACAAATCTAGGACGTTAATTACAATGTCATATTAATGCTAACTACTTGCTTAGACAAAAAGAAGCGAATTAATCTAGTTCTGTGCTCCCCTTTGTTTACATTAACAGGAGAAATGGTTAATTTTCACAATGTCATTAAAAATGTCTACTTTTTGAAGTTAAATATCGCTAAACAGCCCATCAAACTCAGAAGTGAGAAGTGTCATAAAGAAATCAGTGTTTTTATAGAAATCGGTCTCTAAACAAATGTCAGTAATTGGTCTATTTATTTGTCCAAAGAACCATATACTTAAGATGTAAATTATAAACCCTCACCCACTGTAACTGAACTCAACAATATATTAACAGAAAATTCTTAAAATACTAATACTTCGCCATTGTACATGTCAATTAGAGGTTTCTTTATTTACAAGTAGTATTGAAAGAAGTTTATTCATTAGGGTGCGGACCTAAAAATAATTTGATGGGATATATTGCACTATACAATGTTTACTGCTGCACAAACATGTTTACCGACAGATGATACTATATTGTTTACGGTTCACGATATTAGGATTACGTCATCATATCTAGCAAACATTATCTTATCAAAAATCCGTTACAATTGCAGCTGGAGGTTTTATGTCAGTAAAGTGTATTCGTATTCGACTAACCAAACTTCCCTCCACCCACACCCCCTCCCCCCAACCCCATAGTAAGGTTCATAAAATATAAAACATACCGTCGCTCCTTGTAAATCTTTGACAGCTACCATCATTCCATTTGGTTCTATAGGTATATTACACGGTGTGTTGTCAATATACGCTTGATTATCAACACCTACGATGTAGCGAGAAGGACCACCAAGACACCCATAAACGACTGTACAACATAACGTTAATAGCAAAAGTGAGTTGAAATGTTCAAACGTGATTACCCAAGAATATCACCATGGAAATAACAATTCACGAGATGTTATCGTATTTTGCCTTGTCCGGTGATAACTGTAACATGGATTTAAGACTACTTTGTTTTTGGACACTACATCAATTATAATGCATTCCCGTATTGATACTAATAAAAAAGGTAAATGAAGCACTCTCATTCTGAAGAATGGTGTTTCTATTGTTGTATATGTCTGCTACAGACATAATACATATATATTCTAAAGACATACAACAATCACATAGATAAAGTTACTCTTTGTACGCTTTCAATTCTTCATTAGGAAGCAACCTAATCGCCAATGGAAAGAATAATTTAATATTCACGAAATCTTTCATTGTTTATAGTATCATGGACCTTAGGTGATCTGAATTTCCACAAATGACTTAAGTAAGGCCTAAATAAATTGTTTGGTTCCGGTTACTCGTCCACACCTAGTGTTTTACAGGCGACTCTTAACTTCTTTACGTATTAAAGCAAAAAATAATAAAATCACGAAAATTTCGAAGTTTCGCAAGAAATAAATAGTGGATGAGTAAACTGACATAGACTTAAACAGACAACATAAAACTGTCCAATCTGTAATTGCTGTAAATCTGAAGAGAAGAAACAAATAACACAGAGACCTTATGGAAAACAACGGAAAACATAAATAGCTGAAGTAGACAATATATATGTGATAAACTAACAAATCTACCTATCCCATCTATTCTAATCGGATCCACACAATTTTTTAGGCCTGGCAACTCATTCAATAATACAAATTATAGCACTCTGTGGCAATTTGTTTCTCTAATGAAACTAGATAAATTTAACTACTATATCAATTACAATTAACAATGCATTGCTATATACGTGAATTACCTGTGCAATAAATCGATAAGTTTCCTGCCAGTAAACGATGAATTTTATCTTAAGGCCTATGGTTTGCTAATTAATTGATAGTCAATTTTAGAACTTCCGTTTTATTATCAACCTTCTACGTTATCCATTTTTAAGTTATAAAGATAATTATATATCGGTTTCTGACGTGAGTGAAAGGATATTGTATAATTGTCAATGAATTGCTTATATAGCGTGTTCATTTATACTATTATTGCACACAGCATCTCCCAACCACTCTCGCATGTAATTATTGCCTTAGTGTATTTTTACGGCTTTCTTGCAACTGATGTTTTATAAGAGTATTTGTTGAAATTTAGGTTGAAGAAAAAGTTGCTACTAGTCGCTAGACGAATAGTGACAACCCTTAGGTCAGGAGTATTTTCCGACTGACAGAAGAAAAATATTGGAGAATAACATAATTATACCAGCGCCAGTGATATTAAAGAATAATCGGGGGAATCAATGGCAATGTTAGCGTTTTGACAAATACTTCGATTCGAAACCAGCAGAACCAGTGACGTAGATGCGCGTTGTCGTGACGTAGCCCCGCATTATCGTGAGGTAGAACGACCTAGGTATATATTCCATATTATTTGTTCAACTTGGCTCGTGCATGGTGTAATATTTGAAGTTATGAATACGATAGGCATTATGAATCTATATCTTTTTAGAATATTTTTATTTTACTTGTGCATTGTACTGTGATTGTAATCGCCTACCTAGCTCTCGAAACTCTTGCATAGTACTTAGCATGGTTTCAGACTCAGTGCAAATTAGATATCATGTCTTACAATCTTTAGAATAATTAATCTATTAACAAATATATTTGTCTACTCACCCGGGACTTCACAGCGTTCACCAATAAAGCCAAGATCACAAAGACAAATGGCTCCTTCGATAACACTGCAGTCTTCTTCGCAAACACCTCCATTCAGACAGGTCACATTATCACATGGATTGTAATTCTGTAAATTTAAAATAACTCATGCTTTTACAATACATTTATGGTGACACATGCAAGGTCAAGGTCTTGGAAAAATCTTAAAGATGGTAATATGGGGTAGGCACTTTAATGTAGTGTTTGTGAATTAAAAGTTTTTAGTTATGCAGTAAATCACGATTATGGAAATAATTCTCTTGTTCTGTATTACCTTTTCGTCATGGTTTGAAAGAAATTGACCATACATACGTATCAAGTCGAAGGTCACTTTCCTACAAGAAACTGTGAATGTGATTTATGGAGTAAACACTTCTATGTCTCTATGAATTAAATTTAGGTTTTGAGTTCTGCAGAAACGTATTGCCTTTTGAATATTATTACACTACGGCAAGACAAATTACAAATATGATTATCATTTGCATAACAATCGGAAAATTGGTACATAAATTTAGAATAAGCGATATAAAAGTAAATTAAAGTGTATGCGAACATGTAATGTAGTAATTATGTTATTTCCTTTTGAAAATAACTCTGCTGGTAGGGAGTTCCAAAGTCACCAATGTAACGCAATGCAGATGTGTAACATGCACGGAAAAATGCAATTACATGAACTTATGTTATTTAGTGTAACATATATTCTAAGAATTTAAAATGCTTAACGGACAACGTATAATGATATGTTTTTTTCAAAGCCGCATTCACCTACAAAAGTCTACATAAGAAAAGCAATATCATGTATGTATGTATGTATGTATGTATGTATGTATGTATGTATGTATGTAGAAATTTCTGTCATTGCATTTCTTGTAATAATCGCTAACTCTTTATTCCAGAATCAAATTTTTGAAGATTGTTCTTTATGAGACGGGCATATCATAACTTTTATGTCTGTGCAGTAAATAACTGAAGAACCCTCTTTCCTATACTCATCTCTCAGACAAACATCTAAAGACAGGTACATATAAACACACAGCCGTTATCTGAAAATAGATTACTCGCATAGCTATAACGGTAAATACATGGATACAGATGTTTCTGTACATCAACATAAACTTTTATTTGCCATATCGTTAAACGAGTTGCAGTCGGTTAAACACGTGTTCATATGAGGTATTATATGTCGGCTGTATGATTTGACTCGGGGCGCATCTTTATCACATGAGTGCGACATCGAGGAGGTGATCGATCATTCTGTAAATCATCATGATGAATACAGATATAAAATTGTACAAGCATAAATATGCCAGCGTGTTCTCACAACATGTGTCGCATTATTTAAATTGCTTCGATTTGCTCTCGGCATGTGCTTAATCATCACCCTACTTTCAATCATGTCACGAAATACTTTGTTTCCATTAAATGCACATCGGAAAATGGCGTTTGAGATATAGAGGCATGCCATGCTCATCTTTGCCTTCCTTGCTATATTTAGCTACTTGGAATTTCACTGTCTGCCTTAACAGAAGGATAGCAATAATTTATATGGTGCTTCGTCGATGTCCTTTTGTTTAGATGTTCTCTGTAGACTTAATAAAAACAGATGTTTACTTTGTGGTGCCCCATGACAGACTTCATATTAAATCAGAACGAATTGTTTATGTTGTAAATATTCGCACTTCGTTTTTCGTATCGCGGCAGATCTCACGAGATCCCGCGTAAGCCATTGCATCCATAGCAACCACGAGAGGGTAGTCAAGCTGAAAGTCTCAAACGCTTAGCAACACTATTGTTCTCAATACCATCGCACATGGTCACGGCGAAAGTTTAACCAGGATCACGTTTGACAACCGTTGTTGAAAGGCATATTTGCATATATCTGCAACGAGACATAAAATATCTTATTCATTTGTCGATTGTTCACCCGCCATCATATAAAGGTGTCGAGTGATCCATTAACGTTTTACAAAGCATGGCATACATTGAGAATAATTGCCTTGTAAACAAACTAAGGAAGTTGGAAATTATTATAATATACCATATGTGCGACTTAATGTACCCATAAATTAAACTACATTTACAGTTTAACAGTTTTGCTATATGAACAGTTACATAATTAAAATGTGTTGACGAACATTCGGGTTGTATACTTATATATGAACCCTTGTCCCCTGAATGCCTCCGGAGTGTTGTAAACAGCTGCGGTTACTCGTAAGGTTATATATTTCATATATCGTCCTTATGTATAGCTTTTCTTATTCTATGGCAAGTGAGATAGTATAGTAATTTACCTTTAGCCTTTCAGCCTTAATATACAATGAGTTCAAATGAACCTTTCCTATAGGTTACCAACTTAGGAATCAGTTTACTAAAGCAATGAGGATCGTGACATATGATGCAAAGGCTTCTCGTAATTAAACTACAAATATACAATAGACACTCATCCAAATATTATATATATATAAATATGTGTGTGTGTGTTATGCTCATTCTTATAAGTTTCTCACTAGAGATAACATTGCTCGATGCCATTTTAGTAGCACAGCATTATAGGCTTAATCCCAAGAATAAGGATGTTGTAATCCGTTATAAGCTCTACTATATATATATAGATAGAGAGAGAGAGAGAGAGAGAGAGAGAGAGAGAGAGAGAGAGAGAGAGAGAGAGAGAGAGCATTTATAGAGTATATATGTGTGTGTGTGTGTGTTTGTGTTTATTCATTGTAGAAACGATGTTGAAGAACGCATGAAGTTTCATTTGTGAGATTCCACGATATCAAAATATAAAATATCAAACTAGTTATATTTATATTATATTAACGCATAACAGTATTAACTTTATATACTATAGTAACGGAATTTAGTAAATCAAGAATCTAATTATTGAAGTCAAAACAACGTGGAATTTGGGTATGTATATGAATGTGTATACCGGTGATATGGTTTAAACTATATGGCACTATGATGATGTGTGTTTGAATTTAATAGTTAAGAGTAGAGCTAGTCGCAATGATTGTGTATGGGCAAAGCTTGTCGCACGAAAAATGAATAAGAGGGTTAGCAGACACAAGCTTATGATGCCACCCGAGAAGTTGACATTCATTGGTTGTCAGTTAGTACCGTAAACATTATTAAGATTTGTGGAATTGTGTAATTTATTAAAACTAAACGGGTAGCAGAAATATTGTAATGCTGCTAGCAGTTAATAACAAATTTGCATTTCGTTAGTTATGGTCTGTCTGAGTTTGTAATAGCGTACTCTTCGAATTAAGCCCTAAAATGACTGTGGGCATGTGAATAATTCAATTTTATTCGTCACGTAAATTACATAACTTGTTATAGTGTCCTGAAGACTTGAGTATCATTTTTTCTGGTGAGCCATACGTCTTTGTCAAGTTATACACGGCACACGATTAAAGCGATGTATACCTATGATGGGGATAAGCATGAGAGTCTTTTCCTCAATCAAATCACTCGTTTCATATCAACCATATATTGAAAAGTTCTAACACAAAAGTAATGGATATTGCTAAACCTGGCAGGTTGTCTGAAGTTAAATGACTTGTAATATTAACAAATCGTGTCGTGTTTAGATCAATTTGGTACTGTCATGATTATTTATGCTGTTCAGCAGTGCAAAATACAGCCGTGGTATTTCATTCCACAATCAAAACAATAAATGAATATAAACTGAATGCGATATTTTATGGTTGCATTTGGCGTAGGTGTAGGGTATAATCGAAGTCGACATATTTATTGCTAGTTGGAGTAATGTTGCTAATATGGAGTTTAGTAGTCAACTTCCGAAGGTATCAAAGATTTCTATTCTAAACCATCTAGTTCAAAGCAGATACATAAAGTGACAGATGTGCTACATACAATTAGCAAGAAGTACTACAAATCATAGGTGTAATGGATGGTTATTAATTCTTCTTTTGTGCTGATATTGTTTTATTTGGCACACTGGTGTCTATGACGTCAGCACTAAACTAGTTCCCTAATCTTGTTCTAAACTCAATCCATTACCATAAAGTATCATTTCCGTAAGAACATCAAACGTTATAATAAGAACCCTGTCAAGAATTGAGTGTAATGATGAGAATAATTTGGTAAGTGGAGCGTTTATAAGAGGAAAACATGCGTTCGAAGAGTCGTGGGTATGTGTAAAAGCTCTTTAAGCAGTGATTTGATTCCGAGTCGTCAAACATCAAATAATATACGAGCAAAGCAGTATAAATGTCGTTGTGCATGTACGTCTGTCTGTGAAGTTTATCCTTTTCAAGCCCCAGTAATTGCGAATACTAGTTTTCCCTTAGACTTCATTTATAAATGAAGTCATGATAAATGTAGCAAAAATATTACTCTAAGAATAGTGGAGCCGTGATGGTCGAATGGATAGAGATAAACAAATTGCCGATTTAAGACTGCGATTTGTTTCCGCCAAATGGCTTCAGTCCTTAAGTAAGACTTGAACCACAACTGAGAACATTTCACATAGTTTTATGAATGGGGACCTGCTAGGATGGGTTTACTACACGAATGAGTATACCCTATGTGAGTATAGAGGCAGCAGGACTGTGATGCTTTGCAGGGAGTTAATTATGTTGCAGTATAAAGATCCGTTGTGCTATTTAGTGAGTCTGTGCCAAGTAATAATGGTACAACACTTTAAGCACGGGTAGGTAATCGCTGTACAAAAAGCAAGTGCAAAACATAACATACATATACATATATCCTTTCAAAATTTACCGGAAGTTAAAGCCGCGGTGGCTTTGAGATGTTATAACAGCTTTTAATAAATGCTAGGCCATGTTGTCAATTTGCAGATGGTAAATGATCCCCTTTGTATCATAATAGAAAGATGTGATCAGTCCAACGTAATCAGTGAGCTCGCACCCTCATCATTTTGCAAGACACGCTCTTCTGTTTTACATCTTTACAATCCATGTTTAATGCATTCATGACATTTAACAGGTATTGAATGACCGTAAAATATAAAGGGTTCATTTGTGCATTTTGATTACGAGAGGGATTACATTCGATCCTGTCTACTTATTTCGTTCCTTGCCGCCTTGAATGTATTAAATGAGGGGCATATCTGTGGAAGCCAATTTGTGATGCAAAGTGGGCAAACTCACATGCAAAGGACGATCGGATTATTTACAGTTGCGGCAAAACCTAATCTAGAGTGATGGGAAGATAATCGTTCTTGTAAAGGTCGGGCTAACAAAACTATATTCTTTATGGTTACAAAACGATGTGACAGACTGTTAACAATTATATAATAACACATGATAACAGGGGCAATATCACGATTTATTGCCTGCTCAAGGGATGGTGGTCATGATCGTAATACTGATAATCCTATCATGATTGTATCATTAATATTAGGATCAGGACAACTATCTCGAGGGTTGACAATGAATCAATAATATTGCCCTTGTCTGAAAGCTGAGCAAAAGTTGAATTGTCAAAGTTTAGTCGAATGTTGCCACTGAAAATGTTACTATTCCATTTCAAACGTAGGTGTACCAAAATTTACAGTTGACAAAGTTTTGGAAGATTGATAAGCTTACAGTACTGCTAGTGAGCTACTTGTTCTTTTGTAGTAGCTGGCCGCCCAAATGTGTGCCAATATTTTGTGTATTATTTACTTGTCATAGCTAACTGTTTGATTGCCCTAATGAAGGATCATTTGTTATGCATAGAACGCACGAATTGAAGTCATAAGGCAAAAGCATTCCGGGCAACATTCCTTCGTGTTCTTATCATCATGTCACAAATCTTTCTTTTAGAATATCACGTGTCCCCGTTGTAGCCAATGACAGCGTACATAGCATCAATGAGGTGTAATAACATGTTGAGTTTTTCAATTCAACTCTACATTTAGTAGAGGCCATATTGGATTTGTCATAAAACGTGTTGAAATACAAATGATAAGAATAATATTCAATGGCAGATTTGTTCATAAATTATACGATTGCAAATTACTTTGTTTGGTGACATTTCTATATCAATGGATAAGGGATGTATGTACAGGAACACTGGTCGGATAGTTGACATACAAATACTACATTTATGTGTGTGTGTGTGTGTGTGTGTGTTGATATATATATATATATATATATATATATATATATATATATATATATATATATATATATATATATATATATATATATATATCAACACACACACACACACACACACATAAATGTAGTATTATGTATTATGTATTATTAGTATTATTATTAGTATTATTATTAGTATTATTATTAGTATTATTAGTATTATTAATAAATATATATATATATATATAACTAGCTGTTGGTGCAATTTCATATAGTTGTTATTTAATATTATATTTCAGTGTATTCTATTGATAAACCTCGAAAATTGTGTCTCACAATATGCACTTCAATATATGGCGAAAGTCTGATATAAACTCTGTGACAAGGTAAATGCGTCCGCCATTGAAGGCAGCAATGTATATCATCGATACCTAGAATAATTATAGTGGTTAATTCTTGTTTAGCAATGGAATAATATCATATTACCAACAATGCATCATTCAAAATGGCGGGCTTGCAACGTCCTTTACTATAGTATTGTATGAAATACACTAGACTGTTATTCCTCATACCAAAAGCTTTGCAATGCGTTGAATGGAATGCGTTATTTTATCACTATTATTTGAAGAGTGGGATTTTAAAAAATCCGCAATTGCCATATACTGCACTTGTTTTATTTTATATTGAGTGCAAAAAGCTAAAAACTCAAACATGCCATGAACAAAACAGAGGACACTGTTATAACATTGTTTCATTCACCTCACGCTGTCATTTTATGAGCCAATTCTTGATATTCGAAAACCGTATCAATGGTATATTAGTCTTTAATGGCACCCAATTGCAAGACTTGATTGTCTCATAATGCCCACATTGGTCACTACCCTTTGAACAAATTTAACATACTATGCACTTTGCTGCAAAACCACGAATTTCCTTTTTGAGTTACAAAATCTACCTGAATTATTGCCGGAGTAGCACTGTGCGTGTTTCTGTAAAGTTAAAACTCAAACCGACATTTTCAATGTTGCCGGTATATTCACTCATGATGCAATGTATCCTGAAAATAACTTCTGTATGCCCTGCCATCCATTGTTAGGCAATGGGGTTTTGTCACCAGACAGACAGACAGACAGACAGACAGACAGACAGACAGACATAGATCACCATGGTAAAGTATTTGAGTTTAAATAGGGTTTATGTTCACTTATGTGGTAAAAAAGAATCGAGACTTTACTTTATTACTTTTTCCTGGCAATGATTTCTTAAGAAAACCTTTTAGATACCATTAAAAAATGTTTTTTATATTTTCGTTGCTAAACGGAGACAACCTTCGCTTATTCATTTATGAGGGTAATATCTGCTGCTTAATTGAAATACGAGTAGATTATTCTCAGCATATGCTATATCATGACTGAACTCAAACTGAACATTCAATCATAACACATAAACGACTCCATGACATAATTTAATATAGAATATTGGGGAAAATCCCTCTCATTCAATCAACTGCGCGACTACACCAGAAGATTCAACGTTGTAGGTTTAATGTCATCGGAGGCGTTCGGTAACGTTACACATAGTAGATCAGTTATGTATAAGTATATTCAACGTGAACTAACCTTATATACTCAGCTTGTGCCACCTTTGCATATAAGCATTAACTAATGAATCAGATGTAAAAACACCCACATATGTACGCTTCATTGAAGTTATAGTGAGCGTGCATTAACATATAAATCAAATATTCAAATGATGAGTAACTACCCAAAACATTTGAAAAAGAAAATCGTCTTAACAATGAAGCCCGCTTGCGAAAAATACACTTACTTTACAGAATTTGATTCATTTCTAAAGTCTGTTTATAAATGTCATTCATTTATTGTAAAACAAAGTCTAGAAGTGTCGATTTATTTATTTTTTTTTTTTTTAATGAGGGCAAAAATAGTTGACGAAACAACTAATCGAGTTTTGTCCTCAGAGAAAAATAAAACAACAACAACAAAGCAAAACAAAACAAAACAAAACAAAACAAAACAAAACAAAAACATACATATCACACAAATCCGGAGAAGTATTTAACTAAATTCGGAAACAATGACAAATCTTAAAAGAAAGAACAAAATGGTATACATCAACTAATACTGGCTATTTATGGGGAAACTACATGATATTTTTTAAATGGTCGGAGGAATGTTCTAATTTTTTTGAAAGTCCCAAAACCTTCAGTACAATGAGTATATGAAAGGTTGTTCCCGATCCTTTTGAAATAGTACTAACAACAAATTTTGGTGGCTCACTGACTTTTGTTCCATGGAAATCGATGATCTTGTATCTTCTTTGTAGCAATAACATGGTATTTAGCGGCGGTCATATTGGATTCTAACTCGACATAAGTTTGATATCACATTTAATGAGAAAAGGGTTTCTTCAACAAAGTGATTGCACAGATATAGGACTTTCATTTCCGGACGTTTATATGATGCGTAAAATATTGGTAGCATTTGAGTTGTGTAAAGGTCGACGACTGCAGCTAAACAAATGAAGTAATCTTGTGAAAAACCAAAAATAATACCTCTTGACAGTATATCTTACAACTAGAAATGAGTTTTATGCATCACGGGATCGACATATTTGGACAAATCATTTCACTCTTGTGGGATTTGTATTATCAAGAATTATTGGGACTCTACTATGATCCCGGATCATGACCATCGACAGTGCCATTTTTTTAAAATTGCTATTTCCATGGTTATACTTTTCAGAAAGCTTTTAACTTTCAGTTAATACTGCACAATAATGGTCATGTCATGAGGTCGGCTTCTTTGGCAAAAAAATAATACTCAATTTGCCAACGCATAATATAATATGACAAAGAAAATCATTTGGTGAATAAAAAGTACGTGGTAGACATCAAAGAAGCGATGTCGCCTATCTCACAATTTAACACAAGCAGTAACAAGTGATGTTCATACATATTATTCGCGAATTAAACCAATTTCTAAACCTTATCTCGCAGAATATGAAATTGATAGGGTTGTGTTTGCGTTAAGGTTGTGATCTTAGCCGACAGGTAATCATATAAAATAATTACATACAAAAACCTTTCAGCCGAAACCGCCAGGAAACACGTTGAAGGAAACATTACTCTTAATCCATGCATTACATTGGTCTATTCAATCATCAAGTTTAAAGACTTGAGTTTAATCTGAAGTTCACAGCACCTCAAGAAAATTGTAAGAATTCAAATAGATAAATGAGGACATTATAAGAGAAAACTGAAGTGAGAACAGTATGTTAAAGCTGAGTACGAATTATCTTGTGCCTTAATGGACATATATTTTATGGAAAATGAAAAGTTGGATGAAAAATGAGACTGGTTGTTATAAAATGCTTTCAAGTCATAGTCAAGATGATATATATGACGTAGTTACATATACGAATATATAGGCTCTATGGATACACCATATCTATTTGTATGAGACTCCTACTCTCATGCCACGGTGTATTGGAGAGGTTAGATTATCATCAAGAAGGACACTAGTGTAAGGTTGTATTTAGGACCAAAGTCGAAGTTGAAAGTCAAAGTTATTAAAATCTCTGCAAACTTTGGCATTGGAAAGGTTGTTCCTTTTCCCGTTGATTTGATATAGAATAATTAGAGGTTGACAGTTTTTTCAAGGAAATGGATAACCTTAATTTCTCTATGAGTTAACTCAGAATTCAGCGGCCATGTTGAATTCAAAATGGGGTAATTTGATATCATATTGTCAGTGACCACTTGTTCTAACATTTGCATGGTAATCCATAGTTTTTAAATTATTTTAACAGCGAATAGGTTTGGGTGTTCATGCAAGGAAACAATATAACTTTAAGCTACACTAGCTGGAACGGGAACATTTTTTCAAAACTGTTTTGTTAGCCGTAATGATCGTTATATCGTACACTCGGAACAGTTACAGTTGTGATGAATCACCTATTGGTATTAGTGTAACTGCACACACAATATAAATCACAATACATCTAGTCTAATTGATTTGTGGGTCCGCACCCTAAAACCAATTATCACGATTTCGACCTGTTACCGAACTACTTATGGCTAAATTCTATCTCTACGTATTACATACACTCTCTAATTGTTAGCATTTTAACAGTTTTGAGTGAATATCTTGATGGTTGTATCATCAAAAAATATTACTCCAGTTACAACTAGTGCAAGTTTAAGGTTCTTATTTCCAAGGCATAAAGGCAAGACTGTTTGATGTGTAAGTACTGTAATAAGCTTTCCTAGTCACGAAGACAGTGTCCTTCATGTACTAAAACAATTTTACCTTGAACGCGTGTACGTTAATAAAAGCTGTTTTGGAATTATTCCTTTACTAGTAAAACCAAAATAAAATAATACACTAATAAAACGCCCATAAAAGCAACTTCCGTTAAAATTTTCATTAAGATGGATAAAAAGAAAGAAAAAGTGAACCTAATTAATCCTATCATTAACTGCAAATATCATATAAGTAGCCTTCGAATTATAGAAAACAAATGTTTTATAAGAGATGAATTAAACAACAGGTCAAGCTGAAGGAAACTAAACCCCGAGGCAAGTTTATTATGTCTATAAAGTGTGATGATGGATAGTCATAAATTTGATAACTTTGTGTTCATCTATTTATCAAAATGAAATTCTGCTAAATTGCAGCTTTGGGTTTTATTTGGTTGCAGTAATATTGTGCATGGTGTGATGTATGGTATGAAATATTATCATTTCTAGTATGTATGTATGTATGTATGTATGTATGTATGTATGTATGTATGTATGTATGTATGTGTGTGTGTGTGTGTGTGTGTGAATTTGCATATGTCTGTTACGCCCTGTGTTATGTTTCACTTTCATAACTCAATCGTAGGTAAAAGCTCGTTCATTTCACGACTGTCAGTTGAAGATACTGTGTTGTAGTATAATATGGAATAAAAAGGGTGCCGAAATGTTCGTACGGCAAAGTAAGAAACCTCTTTCAAGTTAAAAGTATTAGTGAAAAATGCTATCCCCAGAATTGATATCTGAGGAATTTTCTCAATGCAATTCGTGAATAATTAATAACGTAATCTAAAACCCCGTGCGTCTATAAATTTTGATAGTCTTCATTTGTTGTAAATACGATTAAATGATATAGACCCTCGAATATGCTCAATGGACATACACAATTTGCAAGGATGAAAATACATATGATTACTTTAAAGGTTCGGCAAAGTTAAAAGGAAAGAAAATGACTGGCGGCAGAAGCACTTGATGATCAGCCTTAAAGAGAAATGACACGTGCAAGTGTTACATTCAACTAAAAGCACTATAAAATTAGTCTTGATTTCATTGATACAGAGATGAGGATTCATAGAAATTTACTAAGCATGATTTTGATGGGGTTTTTATTGTTAGTTCTTTTTGTTTGATTTGAACTGTGAATTAAAATGAGCGACGGTTTGCAAGTAAGTAAATGAGTAACCGGTACTGGATCTTAAAGGTGAAAGTAGTGTACTCGTGATCGATTTTAGTTTTGCGAACTGCAAACTGCAGTCTGTACGTTTTGTATTGATTTAATTGGCTTGTAGAATACTGAAGGTATTGTGAAAAATCACAGCTGGTGATGAGCTAGTAGTGCGTTCTGATCAAAATCAAATTGTACCATCACATGGCACTTGCAAAGATGACTAATTGCAATTCTAGTATTACGTAGCCCCTTTCGACCTGTTGCAAGAGAAAATCTATATAACCATAAACACTCCCCGAGAGACTACGAGTGTTGAATATCAAACTTATGAATTTTCCCAGGGAAGTTAAGAAAATGTCCTTGCCCACGTTTTCACATGTTAAGCCAAACATTATTCCGAATTTCACTTGAGAATTATAAAAAAAGATTCGCAAATGTTACGTCTGTATTATTTTACTGGGCACGTAACTCTTAACAGCTTAGACGTCACACCTTTCAGCCTAATAGATTGAATTCTTTCCACTAATACATCATCATTGGCATGTAGTGTAGGTTAGATTTTCTCGTTGTAACCTATTTACACCCTTGGGAATGGTGTCATTGTGCTTTATAAGGTCGGATATTTGGTGTGCTTTACTAACCTCCATTTATTTACTTTTGAGAAGGAATTCTCCACTATATATACACTAGGAGAGACGTAGATGTTTCACGCTAAGTTCACCATATAAATTGCGAAACCTATCTAAGGCTTTTGCATGAAAGATTTGAGTTGTTGTTGTTGTTGTTGTCGTCGTCGTCGTCGCTGTTGTTATTGTTTTTGTTTTTGTTGTTGTTGTTTTTGTTGTTGTTGTTGTTGTTGTTGTTGTTGTTGTTCTTTTTTATTGCAACTTTTTCATTCATACTGCCCACTGAGGCAAATGAAGAAATTACCTTACATGATGGTTCATTCCAGAAAAAAATCACAATTCGGTCCTAAAACGTTTAAGTATCTTAGTTACTGTAAAGTCGCTTTTGCTAACAAAGACTACAATTATGTACTGGGTTTGGGTCATATAATTTTAAATTATATAGTGCAAGCACTCCTATGTTTACCAGTGTTTCTCGAAGAAGTCAATAAATAAATCTGATGCATGTTGGCAATGTAACAATTTAAGGCCAAACAAACTTAAGCAGTTCATAAAAATACATAGATAACTTCTTTCAAATACTTATGTACCACTGATGTACTAAGCATCATCACACCATGAATGTAACTCATTTTATAGAAACCCAGTCATCCATTTGTTTGTGGTCAAGACAACATGTGAATATATTTCTTCCTTAAATCAACTGCTAATTGAGCTTTTACGTTTTTCTTTTTGTCGTTTTGCATTGATCATGCTTTCCCCACACAATGATTTTTCTACAGTGGCGTTCTTATCACTTCATTCACTTCATTACAGATTGAAAAAAATGGTTATGCTAATATAAGACTCAATTCTGCTTGATTGTGTATGCTGAGCTTTTTCTGTAACCATGTTTTAATGTTATATCCCAAAACCTATGGCGTCAATTTATAATGAACCACCTTTGGCACTAAAGCATATGAGAAACAACTCTTTATCCGATTATTACCGAACTTTTAATTGGTTAAAGATAACTAAACTTAAGTTTAATAGTTTTGCATGTAAGCTATCCTCGCCTTGTCCTTAGTTAGCCTCCAAGATATTTAACAAAATGACAGATTCACAACTTTGCCCCAGGTGTTTTGTAATGAACAGAATCTCTTTGAAATGAAACCCGTTCTCGTAAACGTTTCATAGAAAATCACCGACTAGCAAGTCATGTGACCGGAAAGTAATATTTAGTCGTAATATGACTAAAGTGAATAGGATATGCATCGAAATATCTATTACAAGATTAGTAATAAGTTAATCGAGGTGTTTTTGTACAAATGGTTAACATAGAAAATGGTGTAAATGCAGTTTTAGTTACAACATTTGCATTTCAGATATGACAACATTCCTATCTATCATGAAAAATGCAAATGGTTTTGATATACTGCGTAACTATCTTCAGTACATGTAAAATGCTTTGTGAATCTCCTTACGGTAGAATATGTCTCGAGAACAAATTTCTCTGAAATCAAAGTTCTTCAATTCTCTCAAAAGTTTGGAATATGCAAGCTGTAATTGTTCCTAGTTCTTTGGAAATATTAATAAAAGAAATTTGGGGATTCAACAACGTTTCAAGGAAATCGGCAATCTTTTATTTTAAAATGATTAATTATTTTGCTAGTATTTTTATGTCTATTTTAAAATATTGTACGGTAACCCCTGATTGTTTCTCTTCCTTTACCTGCAAATAGGTTGGCGTTTTCTTGAACAAAGTTACAACAAAAGTTTATTTCCTAGACCCATTCTACCTTAACATTGGAAAAATATTTTCTTAAAACATAGAATACGTTCATAAAACTTAAATAGTGACATATGCACGTGATTTAATGTCCTTATGTTCAACAACCAAAACATGTTTAAAAGGTCTGAGCTATATGCACAGAAGTCTAAAGTTGGTGCAATCCATAAATAATATAAAATACTACTAACGCCCTTAGTACCTAAGGAAATTACTTCTCTGTCAATAGAAATATATTTGAAAGGTTTTTAATGCAAATATATTTGAACGGTTGAAATTATTTTTTTTTAAATCTCTGCATAGCATATTTGAGGTATACAATAGACCGATCACTTTAATAAATACTGCTTTGAAAAGATTTCGTTCTTCGAAAATTAGGAAAGTGTCTGTAGTAGTTAAGTTTAATTGATCATTCAGTGTTATGTCGTGTTTATTACTGCATATCGAATCTGTTATATTTATACATATAATCGTGTATCATTATACATTAGCTCAGATTTAAAATACATCATACAACATGTAGTTTGAAATAGTGTGGTTATATTTCCATGTACTTATACTGTTCTAATTCTAATTACTATTATATATATATTTGTTATAATAGTAAAATGTGTAAAAGGGTTCAAACGCACGTGCCAACAGCAATTTTTTAATATTGTAGAAAAAAGTCTTACTTTTCATCTTGTAGATATAACTCGCCCGACGTTAAATTCTTAAGAATATCATCCTCAAATTCTCTAGCCAAGTTTACGTATGCTATGAAGTAATTCCACTGAGAACTTTTATCCATTTATAGGAAATTGAACAAATAAATCAAGGTACTTTTGACTTTTAAGAGTCTGGCTTCAATTAATCACCAATCAAGCATAAAAGGGTTGTAAGTACAAAGCTAGTATTATCCTTTCACGTATATCAGGCAGTCAAGTTATTACAATGATGCACGTGATATAAAGATGTGCGAAAGTAAACAAATTGATATGCGGCGTCTTCACAATCAATTATCAAACCAATCAACAATCTCTGTTTCTTTGCTTGTAGAACTAATGTAGTAAGTTTGATAGAAAATGAATATAATTCTCGGTGAGTTTGTCTTTAGATTTGTATACATGATGTACAATAAGTACTATTGAGTCTGCGTTATCTATCTTTCCATACATTATGCTGCGTCACCTAACCCACGCAACTCACCTAACCCACGCAAGTTGCATATGCGTAATTTTTTCTTTAAAAATATGTTTTCTTTAACAAAGCTATGAAGTACTAAAAACCTTTAATATGTATCTTTTATGCTGAGAAATTATCTTGCAAGGCACTACTTTAAACTTAAACTCTCAGTTCATATGACTACTATAGTGGTCATGTACATGTTTTCCTCCAAATAACCTTTGTACAATAAATTTGCACACGAGTTAAAAAGTTCCTTCGTCTGCAATCATCATACGCTTAGCCTTGCTCTTATTGTTACAATTTGTGAATATAAATGCAATGGTAAGATCACGTAATTACGCACGGACGCACACGCGCGGGGGGTAGGGGGGCGTATGTGCCCATATACACACAATCAAGAAAGCACAATACTGTATGTACATGTACGCCCACTGGCACTAGCACATAAGTGTATACATACATACATACATACATACATACATACATACATACATACATACATACATACACTCGAAGACTGTTTCATTCATTACAATTTAGAGGACAAAACGTCTTTGCAATCGAAGCATCGATGAATGGCCGTTCTTACTGGCTGCAGTATGAGAATGAAACTGAACTGATTGCTCAGACACATGATATGTGAAGATTCCTTTTTAAAGGTACTACTTGATTGAAAATTCTTCAATTGAATTTTATCTTTTCCATTTCAAAAGCGTACTTTGCGAGCATGGCTTCATTTTATTTAATAAAAGTACCACAAAAAGAATCATACTGAAGATAGGGTTTGCGATAGAAATCATTACTTTCTTGATAAGAATAATTGACTGGTCAGATGTGTCTTTTTACACACCTGACAACTTTAAGTATTGCTATCTAAAAGTCTCTTACATATCACTTACAAAGGTCTTCCCCCAATTATTTAATCAATAGTCTGTCAAACAGATATGCGTTGAACAGATAAATTGAATAAACTCGAGTAGTGGTCTTTCAATTGTAACTGTAGTTCTGGTAAACATTCCAATGGCAATATAAGGAGAAAATTCAATTTTCGTCGTTAAAGCATTTGTCATAGAACACTACAGCTATGCATCTTTCCTGAGTAATTATCCCACACACCCACACAAATATATCCTGCGGCCACATCCTTCACTTTACACAAAAGGCCTTCACACATCGAAACCGTGTTCATTTGTTGTGTACATACATATTAGTTTAATTGAGGACACTGTGTTTGTTCCCCGCAATTCAATTCATACATGTTGTATCGATTGATTGCGATTTTATTAAATAGTTTATAGGCAGATATTCTTCTGAACCCTTTGGTGATTTTGTTTACTGTATGGCGTGCAATAATTTGACCAATTAAAATTCCAGATACCATTCTCCAACAGCTTAATGAACGTTTGAACAACGTAATACTGTTGCAACTGACTACAAAACAGAGAGGGGTGCATAATAAACAATTTGTTAGCTGACAAATTTCCCTTTGTTAATAACAGGTTAATAGGGCAAACTCAACATTGCATCAATATTAACTCTATGCAAGGAATACTAATCAAAGTCTGCACCCTGTTTAAAGGTTCACATTCTTAACGATATAAGAATGCTTTCAATACCATTTGATTGACACATTGGGCTATGTAAAGTTCAGTTAGTGTAACGCTACTTTTAAGAAAAAACTTTGAAAAGAAGTAATCTAACGAGCCTAATAAATATGTGTAGGGTAATGCCATCACCCTTCTAATCCGTATATTGTGCGTGATGTCTTTACACACTCTCTCTCTCCTAGCACACAGTAACATATGTAGACTCTATGCACACGTAACAGAATTAATTTTAAGCAGAACTTTATACAAATTGAGTTCAAACAAACATATATATATATATATCTAAAACGATTATGGCAGTTAGATTGGCTTGTCTTTTTGAATCAGAGTGAAATCCTCGAGCTGAATTTTAAGAATACGACTCACATTGTAGAATCAGAACATTCAGTGTTAACCATATACAACTAAAGCACGTAACACAGTAAGTAAATTAACTTGCCTTAAACAATCAATGTTACAAGTCTTGAGATGCATAACTATTCTACACAAACATTTTTGAATTGATAGATTTATATTTGTTATAATAAGTAATACGTATAACCATGATTTGCATAAGTATGAATCGGAGGGGAAAAGGAAACCTCACTTTCATAGATAACATCAAAATAACAAACAGGTAACAAACGCGGTAGTCGGATTGTTGTAAGATTTAAATGTCCAAAAATATAGACAATGCAAATTCCACATAGAAATGGTGGTCCAGATTAATGCAACGATACAATGAATTTCGCAGGTACCTGATTCTGAATAAAAAAATATATACTCAATAAAAAGGGAGTACTTTGTTACATCACCTGTATGGCTGGCGAACCATCTGAGTACGTGTCCGCCGATATGTACCAAACCCCGTACGATGAAACGTAATCAAACGGATAAGCCTCCCTCGTTGATGTGTTTAATTCGCATCTATTTTCTCTTCTCCAATAATTGAACGATTGGCAATTCGAATTCTTGTCACATTCCTTTCCACACTCCACTGCGCTGAAAGTTTCTAGGACCGACAGTATGTGGTTAGCTAAAAATCGGTGTTTGTTTGTATGAAGGCTTGCACTCTCCGGCAACGCTCCACCACTTCCACTGTAAAATACAGTAAATGCTGATAAGAATAAAGTTGTTGCTACCATTTGAAACATTGTTTTCTGGATCTATAAAAGAGATTGCGCTATGGATGATGTGTAATCCCGTTGTAATCCAATGGGTATCTTAAGCCACGTTGGGAATTGCGTACGATTATCTCACCCAGCACTAAAACACTTCAATCTGATAGGCATTGAGTACCTGGCTGCTATATAAGCTGATATGCGCACGCGCGCATTTGGTTGTCACAAATGAAATTTTACATTTCCCGTGTTGTGGTGATAATGCGCAAAGAGCTACTATAATCATAGAAATATGCGAACGACTATTAATTTGTTTAGAGGTAAAATCAGCCATAAAGTGACGTCAGCACCTTATCATTTTATTTGACGATACAAACATTTTCATCAAACTCATCATCTATGCATCGTGACCAGAACTTGTCCTTGCTCGCTATTTTAAGATCTGAGCGATAACTCATGTATTAACACTCTCTTGCCGCTGATTGACGAGGAGGGTATTATTTGTTATAACAATGTATTAAATGTGGTTTTTCTTCAGGCTTAAGTAACTGACAGCTAAAGAAATATTGGGTGCTTACTGTTTGAGAAAAAGGAGACATGAATAGATATTTTTGACAGGTAAAAGTAGTCTTACTGCAATCTCATCTCCCTAGTAGAATTTTAAGTGTTAAAAGTAAGATCTTTTGTTGTCGTAAGGCGACCTCTCTCCTATAAGGCCTAATAGAAAAAAAGTGTGTGGTTCCAATTTTAGAATAGTGGGGTAGGTAGATTTAAATTTTTTGTTTTACTATATTTTTTTCATGTGTGTCTAAGTTCAGGTTTTCAACTGTTTTCCAAATGGTCTGTTTTATTTATTTCTTCCTATCAGATGTAAGCCACATTACAGATTGGAAGAATAGTTTTATATTCTCTTTTTAAGTTTATGTCAGTTTCCGCATCTACTTTTTCTCGTGAGACTTCACAGTTTTTGTGATTTTACTATTTTTTTCTTGAAAACGTAAAAAAAACGTTTCGGGTCGGCAGTAAAAAGCTAGTTGGGGGTCGGGTAACCGGAACCAAACAATTATTTTTTTAGGCCTAATGAGAATTATTCTATGTAATAAATGAACACTGACTACCTTCAAGTGTGTGGAAGACATTCGTATGTATTTATTCTAGTTTTTGTTATATGATACTCATGTTTGACGTACAGTGGCCATATTGATGAAGATTGGTTATTTATTTTGGATTTATAATTTATAGAACAATGCTATCATGGCTTCCTACTTGAAAAATCAACGCGAAACAACATATGCCACATCTTTGTCTGGAGCTCAACAAATTGCAAAAGATTAATAAATGTGTCAAATGTTTGTTATTGTATGTACAATAAGGCAATATGGAACTTGCAAACCCGCCATGTTGAATGTTGCATCATGGGAAATGTGATAATAATTACTCATCAATTAGCATTATAAACAATGTTGATACATTAATTGTAACTACAAATAATCAATTCATAGTTACCCTGACCATTGTGGAAGGTTTATATTATCGGTAGCTCCAGATTAGGTATTACGATAACCTCAGATAATCCCATAGTCCTTTGCGTCTGAGCATGCTCAGTCTTGATTGCAAGTTCCCTATTGCAGCCGATTGTACCAATATCAGTTAATGTACAAGGACAACAGGCGAAGGTAAACCTAATGTTGGCGCGTTGATTCTGATATTTGTGAGATAGTCAATTGACTAAAATGTAACAATTGTACTTCAAGTCTTGTCATGCCAGACGATAACATGTGGGAATGTTAATTAGACATTTTGTCAAGCTAGACGATACGAAGTACTACTGTCTCTGAGATAGTTGTTTGGTCAGAGGATAAAATGTAGTAATGTTGGTAACATTTTTGTCGCGCCGTTTCAGGTTTCGTGATTTTCGTTGTATCTCTTAAGTTGTCAAATAGTGTAAACAGATTGAAAGAAGTTAAAGTTTTTGAATGGAAAAAAATGAACAATTTGGACTCGAAGATGGAAATGATTGATGCGTATGTCATCTAAGTCTTCCAAATCATCTTCTTTCAAGACTCTAAACTTCTTTCTCTTTAATACTTCCTTACCACTCTGGATCCGTTTCATAAGCAGCGAATCATTTGCACTTAACGTCACTACTTTGGTATATACAGAATCGAAATCTGATGATGCAAAGTTCAAGTAACACTTAATTCAATCAAAATGAACATCTTATACCACTGCTTTGGAGATTAGTTACCAGTGATGGAATAATGAACCCTTTCAAAGATAATTGAATTTTTAATCCTACTTAGAGGGTTAAGTCATGTGTAATAACTCATTATTTCATCGGCAAACTTGGATGTACCTTTTAATGAACAAATCTTGTCATCTGTCACATGGCAATCACAAGTTCATTCAGTAACCTTGAATGCTATCTATATGACTGCTAACGAGTTATTGCAAGGTGGCGTGAATTTTATGACACTCCAAGCGGCGGATTAGCAGTTGGTGTCGTAGGTTGTAATTACGCCTTTTAAAATGCAATGAGTAAAACATGATCAAAATTTGAGGTGGTCGTATGAGTCACGAAATACAATCAAAATCACAAAACCTGAAACTAAAACGTCGTCCGGCTCAACAAAAATCTTACTAACATTGCTACATTTTATCGACTGGCTCGGCGAAAATCTTACTAACAGAGCTACATTTTATCGTCTGGCTCAACAAAAATCTTATCAACAATTCTACATTTTATCATCTGGCTCAACAAAACTCTTACTAACATTGCTACATTTTATCGTCTGGCTCAAAAAAAATCTTACTAACATTGCTACATTTTGTCGTCTGTCTCAACAAAAATCTTACCAACACTGCTAATTTTAATCGTCATACTTCACAAATATCTCTGTTAATACCATTTTCGTTGAGAATGACGATAAAATATAGCACTGTTGGTACATTTTTGTCGAGCCAGATGACATTTTGTTTCAGTTTGTGATTTTATTTGTATATCGTCAGAAATATAACACATATGGGTTTAGGAGCTTTGAAGATATCAAATAATAAACTTGATTACGTCATTAAAAATTCTGGTGAGCAAACTACAGAAATGTTTTTTCAGCTATTATTAACGAAGAACAAGTGTGTTCGTATTTAGAGGCCATAAGTCCCAAAATACATACACAAAAACCTAAACGCAACAGTATGAAGACTGTATACGAAAGAAATCCTATAAATATGTCACTCAAACAAAAACCAATCTTGAGAAGTGGAAACGTTTTCTCTGTGTGAATACCTTGCAAATTGCCATAGGTGATGAAGGTGTTTGATCGCCTTTTAGTGAATTTGTCCAAAGATGAATGAGTCACAGATGTTACATGAGATATACAAATCACAAATAAACGGAAAGTCGCATTCGTTTTAAATGTAACTATGGTCTTTGATTAAACAAAATTCCATCCCTTCTCCCCCGGTCTCAGTACAGACATCATGAGATGAACATCGAAACGTTAATTTACGAATACTTATGCAATCAAAAAAAACAGAGTGTCTTAAAATTACAAGAGCTTCTTAGCTTGAGAGAGAGGTTTATATTATTATGCCATTCTTGAGAGAAAGAATCTTTTGACTCCTTGTGTGAAATGGAAGCTTCTAGCTGGACCACTAACCGCTGGCCCTTCGTCTGTAGTTATCTATGTAGTCATCCACGTCCGTGGTGGATGCATTCTATGTGTTCGAATTCCTTCCTACCTAGAATGATATTCAAGTGTGTAATTGATTCTTGGAACCATGAACAAAATATTTTGCAGTTATCTCAAAACACTTGATATTTTTTTATTAATGTTGATAAGATGATATTAGCAAAGTCAGAGTAATATCGTATCATTACTTCAATAGTTAATTTGAACAGATTATCAAAGTTCTCAATATCAGTGTGTGGGTTTAATATGAATCGTCAATCTAAAAAGCCTTTAAAGTACTTTGAATACATTTTCAAAACTAATATACCTCAGACATTCAATTTTCTCTACTTAATAAATGGAGGCATTGGACCACTGAGCACGCATATATATAATCACCAAACCTGCTTGAAATCAGTTTATATAAATGGCTAATGTACAAATTGTATGTATTGTTAGATTTCTGTATTTCGCCAGTGTTGAGATCCTTTGTGCATATTGATTAGATGGTGAATACTCAATGACTCTAAGTGACCCATAGTGACCTTTCACACAAAAGTTTTAATAAGTGTGCGATCTTACCACCTGAGAGTGTTGCATATTTTATCGATAAAATATATGGATATACGTCCTTTTTCTTCTTTTCCATTTTAATTTACAATATTTTCAATCACTGCAAATCAATTATATTCTATAAAATTCTGCTCTGTTTGACCTTTCTAGAATTCTGCATCTTTAATTATAGCATGTTTATCAATTGTTATTTATAAACATTTTTGTCTGTAACAAGAAATTAATAAATGAATTTACATACATATGAAATATACACGATATAATATTCCGTCATTTTGATGCCCTGTTATATTTCTTGAAGGGATCAATATTTTCAATAATAGTCGTCATTTTTGTATACAATAATAAAAAGACTCTGTCTCCTGCGTGTAATGGATGTCCGAAATATGGTCCTACAATCTTATCAGAACGGTTAGCCCTTATATTCGTGAAGACAAATTGAATGGTTACCCTGTTGCATCTCACAAAATTTCAAAGTTCCTTAGCAAATTTAAGTTTGACCTTGAAGATGAAGTTCAAGGTCAGAAGTGCGTCAAAATAGTACGCTTACTTTGAATAAATATGTGCGTATACATTTTGAACCCTGTTTCTATACTAGGTATTCAACTTACAAAGTTATTGAATCGATTTTAGTTTAGGCCACATGCAGCTTTCTATGAAAGTAACCCAGACAGAATAAGCCAGAAGTAGTGCACGTTTCTTGAACAAATGTGTGCGTTTTTAATGTGTGAAATTATCAATTATCCTGTCAGCAAATGTTGCGATTGTGGAAAAATAGCGGGAATTTATATTTCATTAAAATTCTTAAGTTCAAATTATTGTTACTAAACACTAAACGGAATCTCTCTTTATCGACAATTACGGCAGTCACCGACCCTCCCACCTGCCGAGCTTTTCTTTCCTTTAAATATTTCATTTATTGACATGGGTCAGTGTTTAGTAAAGTAATGGCTTTTGTATATGTTGCGCAGTGAAGATTGAATTTAAATTATCAAAATGGATCAAGCTTTATCAAGTGTTACTGTTTCGCTTCTGCGTTGTCCAGTTCTTATTATTCATAGATTTAGCACTTAGATATTCATACAATTTCTCAAAAGTACAGTTGTCCCAGTAATCTCATGGTATTTAGAATTATCATATTTGTAATCTGGTTATTAAACGTGTCTGATGACGACTCATATTAGCACACCCGGATAACAATAGTAAGGCAAAATCAATATAAAATTTAAACCTCCGTCGGAAGGATCAATGGAGTCCTCTAAACTTTGCGAAAGGTAATTGACAATGAGTCGAACGGCTTTAGCACACTCTATAGTCACCAAACCTGTCATTAATTTAGTTCAGAATCAAACAAAATGAACCTTAAAATTTATTCATTAGAATTTCAAAATATTATCTTCCTGTGCCCTTGGGACGTTAACCCTCCCTTTGAGGATTGTGTGTACCTTCGAAATTAAACGACGGAATGTGCTCTTAACGTTACAAAAAACAACTATGATTTCTTTTCAGTCTAGATAGGAAAGGTTAGCTAAGGAAATTAGGCCAATTCGGAAGCAAAGAGTTACCATAGCAACGTACTTTACGACGCACGTAAACACACTGTTAAAAGCCATCAATATACCCTCTGTGCCTTGTATTACGATGCGTTATTCTGTTATTTGTGTCTGTAAAATAGTGAATTAGCCTATGATTGTAAAATTGACAGTATTTCACCGTCACCACGACACGTTTCCTAATTACAAACTAAAGTAAGTGAAATACATCTATGATTAGTCGGATATTCCGTCGCAGTGGGATAACATATTGATCTGAACGGGTTGAGGAAAAGAAATTCAGAAATTCAGAAATGATATTATCATTTTTATTTTTTTTATTTCGAGTATTTATGAATGCCTATGTTTGCTATTTATTTAACTAAGATGAACGTTTGAATGTTTAAATGCATAAGATCAATTCTTAAGGATTGAGGGATGAAAATGGGCTAACCTTTGTCTCAATGTCTTACCTTCCGTATTTAAAAAGATAGTGATGCTACAGGCTTGTCTATATCTGACCATCTGTCTGTCTCTGTCTTTCAATCTGCCGTAAGTGAAAACAATGTTATAGGTTTATTTTCCCGTATGTCATGTCCATCTTCCTGTCTACCTGAGGACACGATATTCGAAAAAAAAAACTTTCTAATGAAGGACATGAAAATATAGTTTTTTGGAACGGTAAATTGAAAACGAATGCTTCGTTTCAATGTTTAATTATTCAGCGTCAATGTTTCTCTCCGAATTGGTCAAATAGTATGTCCGTAAATTGATGATAATTGGTGTCCTTGGTCCCTGTTCATGGGGAACTTCTGTCTGATGTAGAGAGCTTCCTTTACTTTACGCTTTAACCAGTCCTATTAACGTTCTCTGGCTAGAACCTTGGTGTTATCCCAGGAGACATAGTCGCCGGTCTTGTTACAGTGGTCTCAAGATCCAATTTACCATTCCAAAGTAACTATATTGTACTGTGCTTGTGACTCTCGATAATTCACAGGACACTTAATATGCATCTCCCATATTAGAATGGCAAAAACAAATTGGTGTTTATTAAGATATGTATATTACCGAGTAATTTGCATGATAATAATTTCTTGCAATTATCAATATCTGACGAACGCAATCTACTCTTCACAATATATTTACACATTTGCATAATATACACATAATATACATATATAATTCGTGTTTTAACATACGTATGTATGCATGTATGTATGTATGTATGTATGTATGTATGTATGTATGTATGTATGTATGTATGTGTGTGTGTATGTATGTATGTATGTATGTATGTATGTATGTATGTATGTATGTATGCATGCATGCATGTATGTATGTATGTATGTATGCATGCATGCATGCATGCATGCATGCATGCATGTATGTATGTATGTATGTATGTATGTATGTATGTATGTATGTATGTATGTATGTATATGTCTATGTCTATGTCTATGTGTCTATGTCTATGTGTCTATGTCTATGCGAGTACTTTCCAAATACATTTATATGTTTCATGGTAAGTCATGATTTTACAAGACCAAGCTAATGGTGTTTCAAATTGATTTTTAAGTAAGCCTGTTCAGCTTATTGCTAATGACACGGCTTAAATACTGTTTTAGCGAGCTTTTCAAATTTGGGAAAAACACAACTGTTAACGTGCTGTGTTAAAATGACTAATCTGGTAGGTCGATTTGTACAAGCTGTTAAGTGCATACAGAATTGATAGTTTTGGTACAGTGGTCACATCAACACAGGAAGTATGGATGAACATCACTGTTCGAAATTACGGTTAAGCAATTTGCCCTTGTCAACTTTTGAACTATTGTCCTCTGTGCAGATTGATGGTATGTGTTGAATGTACGCAGGTGAAAACATGAATAATCGAACTTCCAGTTCGCGGTTTATTTGCATATACTAGGCCAATGGCCCTCCTTACATATTCTTGTCCTAAAAAACGATTTATATTTTCAAAGGTGACACGTACACACATTCTCATATTTAACCATCTAAACCAATACATAAAACTATGCAATGTAACGCAACACAACGCAACGCACAGCACAGCACAACACAACACAACACAACACAACACAACACAACACAACGCAACACAACGCAGCGCAACGCAACGCAACGCAGCGCAGCGCAGCGCAAGTTTAATCATATTGTCCAAGGGGAGTCACAAGTCTTAAATCTTGTCGTAGATCAATAACAGAAAATCTAACAAAGATTATACGTGTAATTACATAGGGCTTTACTGTACGAACAGTAGGTATGTTTTTCTCACGGTAGTCTTTGATCGTTTTTTTAGTCAGATACAATTAATGAGTTACACAAATGGACTTGGTCTCTAGTGTTTCACATTGTTCGGAGTTAGAAAAATAAAATAAAGTTGTTCGTTTTTTCACCATAATGTCCATATCTTATCCATATTACCATTTTGCGAGAACCGTGTTTCATGGTCATTTGTTCGCACATTAGTAAACAGCGCCCTCAGTAAGCTATAAGATGATAAATCTATTCATTTGGCCACACTTTACTTTGACCTAGGAGACTATCTGAATAATGATCAATAGATATTAAACCTGCACGTTTTTCTTTTAAATATCGAAATATTAATTACTTCTCGGAGAGAGAGATTGGTACAAAACTTACACGACATGAAACTTAATGGAAGTGCTTAGAAAGCCCCAAACAACAGAAATTTAAACAAAAATACAAACATATTGTAAGGAAAATATGTGCTTTACCTAACAAAATGTGATACAGACATACAATTTACATCCTTAGTGAATTAGTATTATGTAAATTCAAATGTTGATACAACGTTTAACGACTTGCGATATTTGATGGAGTTAAGGACACGGTAGCATAGTTTTCAATAGTGGTTTGACCCTTAACCTTTTGGCGCGCCTATTGCCAATGCATTGTCATTTCACTTGAGTGAATTGTACAACCTAGATACATTTTGAACACTCATGACGCAGCACTACCCTGTCAATTGTCTTTCTCTGATTTGACTTCATATATAAGGTAAGAATTTCAAATATTAAGCCTTACTAATATGAACCTGTCAGTATCTTTAAACAAACAAGGATATTTTGCTAAGAATGTTGTGCATTTTTATTTTTTCCCAACTGTTTTCAATTGTCATAATTGTCATGTACCTCTGCCCTACTGAACCCCAGACTTCTGAATCAATGGTAGCTTTTGTGACAAACTTACCTGTGTGCGAACCAACGACAGTGTACGTAAAGACACTTCGTACAATTATACAATAACATTTTCTCATGACTGCCATATTTAAAGAAACAGTGCATTTCATTATATGAGTTGTTTTGGGTAGTTGGTTGTAACAATTAGTGTAGTTTATGTTAATGCAAATGGGTCTACCTGTCTCTAACTCGTCAAAGTACAGGTGTCTGGTTATTGTTTTCATTCACATTCATGTTACAGGAGAAAATGGCTTCTGTAAAGAGATGTTTGTCGGCGTTGTGGTCTCTCCGTGAATTGTTGATCCTCGTAGTAACACCAATCGTACTATGCCCACTCCTAATAAATGGAAGTTCGGTAAGTGTGTTGAATTGTTACTAGTTAGAATAAGTCCTTTATTTATTTTATTTATTAATCTTTCATATACAGACACCATTTCAGTGCATTAGCACTGTTCTCTCAATGGAACCTGTTGCAAGATTACGTACGTACACAGAAAAAAAAACATGCGTTAAAAAACGCTATAATTCGCTATAATATAGCTAACAATCTTGACTGTTTCAAGATAGCAGAAAATACTGAGCGCTGATCCGAATTCTGTCAATGTGTTGGTATATATCCCCGGGTATATATCAGGGGCGTACAGGGACAAAGACTGACCGAATGAAAAGAAACCCTTTGTCACTTGGATTCTGACAAAGCAGACACACGTCTGGGTGCAACAATACATAAACTCACATGGCAGTGTACATAGAAGACCAAAAGGTAGCAACCTTGACACGAGTGGCCCTATAAAACCTTGTTTAGTCACTGCAGGGTCCATGTTTCAAACAATTTTCTAAGTATGCTCAATTTCGTCAGTTGTTATTTTGGGTAAATGGATGAACGCAGTGACGTCGATTTGTAAATGTTGGCCATGTTCCCATGCTATCAATATATTATAGTTTTCATACATTTACTATCATTATGTACTACTACTGGGGACGTTCGTTCACTGCATATCAAAACTCTATGGAACTTGATACCAGTAAACATCTGTTAGGCCTGTAGCCTGGATTTTCTGTACAAAAAGACTCCTTTGTTCATTAAGTTGGTTGGTTAGTTGACCGACAGACCACCTTATTGATTGACTGACTGACTGACAGACTGACTGACCGACTGACTTGATTGATCATATTAGAATATTGCATACCTTTGATTTATCAGTCATTTTCAAGTCAATATGAACACATGGTACATTCACTAAATTCTCGACACAAGAGCGGCTTATTTCGTTTAGAGATGGATTTCCATTTTGATCATACTTTATATACTTTATAAAAGCCTAAACTCGCTATCGACAAAACAAAATTGCATTTAGTGATGCCGCTGTGACTTTGCTTTTCGTTCTGTCGAATTTCGTTTCTCTATTCTACAAGCAATTCTTACAAACTGGATACCATGTATGTGCAAAATAGCGTACAAACATTTTATACCGGTTTCAGGAACAAAGTTATCATGCTTGGCTTTGGTAACAACCTTTGAGTCTCTTTTCAGATATGTATGTATGCATGCATACGTCATGTTCTAAAAGTAGTGAAGGGTAATCATTGTTGTTTCTTTGTCTAGGAGGCATCATGTGGATATGTGTTGATCCTTGTATCTGTATTCTGGATATTCGAGGTTTTACCCATTTCGGTCACTGCCTTGATTCCTTTGTTTTTATTCCCAATACTTGGCGTTATGGATGCAGCTTCGCTCGCTAAAGCGTATGCTGGAGATATAATATTTTTCGTCTTTGGGAGTCTTTGTATCGCCCTTACGATGGAAAAATGGAATCTACACAAACGAATTGCGTACTTATCTCTTCTCTTGGTAGGAGCAAACCCGGGAAGGTAATCTTTGTTTTTTATAAAAGGTCCCAATTGGGATAGTCTGTAATGCACGCCATGCATGACGGGGTTCATACAGAGAGAGAGAGAGAGAGAGAGAGAGAGAGAGAGAGAGAGAGAGAGAGAGAGAGAGAGAGAGAGAGAGAGAGAGAGAGAGAGAGAGAGAGAGAGAGAGAGAGAGAGAGAGAGAGAGAGAGAGAGAGAGAGAGAGAGAGAGAGAGAACATGTGTGTGTGTGTGTGTGTACTCATTCGTATGTGTACTTCGTGCAAAGGGCGCCCTCTTTCTTTCAACCAGTCTCCATATGCATACTTCACAAACACTAAAACACATTAAATCTTTAAACTTATTGAAAGTACGACACCTTTTCATTTTCTACACAGTATCCTCCTTGCGTTCATGTTGATATCATTTTTCCTGTCAATGTGGATGATGAACACAGCCACAGCGGTAATGATCTTACCAATTGCAAAGGCAATAGCTGAAAAACTAAACGAGCAGGTTAATATGACATTTTGGTTTTATTTTGTGATTTGGTGAGACTCGCGTGAAGATCTGCTTGTAGACATATACCTAGTACCTGGATGATCATATTTACATATATGCATATAACTACTGAGCATGCTCCGTCCGTTAGGGCTAAAAATTCAATTTAGGATCAAAAAAGAATTATTTCTAGTCAGCGCGCGCATCACTTAAATTTAACCCCTACGTCGATCTTTTTTGTTTTTGTCCACCCCATGCAATCTGCACATCCGTGAGGAAGCACAAAAATAGCCCTCCCTACTTCAGTGAAGGCAACTGCAGAGCCAATCATGAACAAGCAAATGACATCTGTCCCATCATACACACTAGCTGTAAAGTACTAAATACAATGAACAGTAACTGCCATAAATAGTAGACTGAGTGACAGGTTTGTTGAAAATTTTAAAAAAAAATTGCGTCGTCGCACATTTTGACAAAATGTCCTGACCAGAAACAATTCTTCGTTTTTTGCCGTAGACATATGTTTAATCTATTGAACAAGTGTGGTTTTGATATGAAAATAATTTTTACTAGTTCTATATATCTATATCCCTGGCTGACAATTATCATGTTATGATTGAACTATCATACATGTTTACAAAAACAGTCCAGATCTTTAAAATAAAAAATAAATATTTTTGATGGCATTTATATGTTTATGTTAAAATATAAAGAATGAAGATGAAAAGAACGTGTCCGAACATCACGAAATGTCATCTGATGTACCGATCGATAACGACAACGATCTTGCTGTCACAGTCACTGATGTACAACTGAGAGGTGGTGGAAAAACTACAGAGTAAGTACAGACTGTCTTTTAAAATTATTGAGATTTCTCCATGGATTGAAAAACCAATTTTATCCAGATGTAAAAAAAAATACCTGTGTGCATGCAAAAGGCAAGACTTTAATATGAGACAACGCCCTCTCTTGATAGAACCTGATATGATGTATATCTAAACAGTCCCCCAGCAGTTGGCTAAATGACTATATTGTATTGACTTTATTTCTGTATGTTATGGCTGTATGCTTTACCGTGCTTGCTATGGCATGTTGTTATGCAATAAAGATTAATTGATATATTTTTCCACAACTAAATTGTCTTGACAAGGTATGTGAATATATACACTTCCATCCATGTCGACAGAAATGGCACCGAGCTTGGAAATGATGACCAAAAACCTGACAACATAAGTAAGGCCTTTATGCTTGGGATCGCCTACTGTTCCTTAATGGGTGGATCAGCGTCACTTGTAGGAACTGCTCAAGTGATAGTATTGAAGCAGTTTATTGATGAGTAAGTTAAATGATTTTATATTTTGTTTTGATTAACTCAACTTTAAGACACACTGTTTGTAAATGTCTGACTTGTACTCGTGGGTCAAAGCGAGATTTCAACAATTCAGTCCCTGATAAATGTTTTAACCATCCAAAACAACCAATATGTTTTCAACAGAATACTGAATAGGGAACTTGCAATCCAGACTGGGCATGCTCAGACGCAAAGGACTATGGGATCATCTGTGGTTATTGTAATACCTAATCTGAAGCTACTGATAAAATTAACCTCCCACACAATGGTTAGGGTAACTATGAATTGATTATTTGTGGTTACCAACAATGTATCAACACTGTTTACAATGCTAATTGATAAGTATTTATTTCCCATGATGCAACATTCAACATGGCGGGTTTGCAAGTTCCCTATTGAACAAGTTCAACGATTGTATATCAGTATTGTTTGTTGTTTTTATTTTGCCTAGATACAGCCTGTTTCATATTAGTGTTCACTGACTCTGTTCGGTACAACCAGATAGAAACCAATAATGAATTGCATATTCTACACTAAAATAGCCAGATCGAAATTTCCAGCCACATTTTGTCTAAATGAAATTAACCATTTAAACAAGTCACAGACGTGGGCGCCATTTTTATGTTTGCATTTGATGTCCGCATGGTGCAGGGCACGTTAGTTCATTTCATTTAGACAAAATATCGCAAGAAACTATTCATCAATTTTGTTATCTTAAAGTGTAGCATGTGCGCATGCGGTTACTGATTTCTACATGGTTGCATCAAACAGAGCCAGTGAACACTAACGTGAAATGGGCAGTATTGGAATCAAATATATAAATTTAAATTTACTTTTGCCAACGATACTACATAAAGTGTGTATATTGATAGAAGACACACTTGTATAATTATATCTTGCCAACACGATTACAGCAGAAGAAGCTAAGCTTGTATAACCGACAAACAGTTTTTGGGTTCGAGGACAGATACACAATTGGGAAAAAGGTCAAGTTAATTATCTAGAAATCGATGTTTAATATGATTGTTTACGGGTATGGCGCTCTACCATTAGTTCCTATTATATTGATAAGTTAAATAAATGGTTATTCGACAAATGTCACCTACTACACTTATTCCTGATTGTAATGAACTCGATGTCATTGTTTTTGTAGTAATTATGGTTCTAGTGTGTTGACTTTTACATCATGGTTAGCAGTGGCTGTACCTTGTCAGGTGATAAGTATTGTAATTGGATGGCTATGGTTGCAGTGTCTATTCCTGAACCAAAGGTACTATATGAAAACATTGTAAAACCAGTAAATATTGAATCGTTATAGTTTAGCCTTTGGGACGAATTTTACTGAAAATCGAAGATATTACATTCTGTCCAAGTTTGTTCATATGGTGGTTTGCTTCCACGTTCTTATTTTCAAGGTAGTCATTAAACATTTATACACTCTACTCAGCGGCCATATTGGATTCTAAATTGGCTGATTGTTTATCATGTTTTGACCTTTATTTTAAATATTTGTGCAGCATTAAACCCCAGATTTTGTTCTTGATTTTAACTAGGAATGAATAGTTTAAACAGTTTATTTTCGACTCCGTATTTCGTATTTTCTTTAAAATATTATGCGAAATATCTTGATATTGCCTATTATGGATATATAAAAATTGCATCAGCAATGTGACTAATTAGTTGTAGAATTCTACCCCCCTCCCCCCCTACCCATCGTATTTGTAAAGTATCATATGCTTTCAAAACGTTTTATCTGTATATGAATTATAGACCCACTTTACACCTGATTACACTGAGAACAATTGTACATATTTTCGTTTTATAGTATTTATATATATATATATATATATATATATATATATATATATATATATATAAAGTATTTATGTATAAGCTTTCCTTCTATTTGTTGTAGTTGTTTGTGTAGACAACGGAAGTGTTGTTCAATCAAAAGCAAGAAATACCAAGTTGACAAGAAATGTTCTATCAGAGTTTACATCCGTGCAGAGCTGAAGGCATTGGGCCCAGTAAGGTTGGTGATGTCTCCTAACATTACACAAAAGATAGTGACTTATATTACAGGAGATTTCGTCTTAGTTTGAAAATGCTGTTAAACTATGTATCAAGATTAGTGACACCGATCAGCTGTCATGTTGAGAGAGACACAATAAAGAGAACACACAAACATCCCTTACACAATATATGTCTGCTCTGTACTTTGTCAATGATAACAAAACGAGATACAGAGCAGACACTGTGTAAGGGATGTTTGTGTGTTATCTGTATTGTGTCTACAGAGCAGACATTGTTTAAAGCTGTTTTTGTACCATCTTAATTATTATGTCTATCTCAACATGTAACCTGGGCCTCAGTCTCACTGACCAATACATCGTTTAATAAATTGTTTGGTTCCGGTGACCCGACCCCACCTAGTTTTACACGCCGACCCTCAACTTGTTTTACGTATTCGAGAAAAAAATAACAAAATCGCGAAAACTGTGAAGTCTGACATAAATTTTAAAAAGACAATATAAAAACTATTCTTCCAATCTGTAATGGCTGTACATCTGATGAGAAGAAACCAGTAACACGGAAACCATATGGAAAACAACGGAAAGCACAACCTGAACTAGACACTAGCATGTGAAAAAATATATGTATAAAAATAAAAGATATACCTACCCCACTTATTCTAACATTAAGCGTATTCGAAACCACACAATTTGTGTTGTTGGGCCTTAGATGAAATCCTTTGTATTTGCATTGACAATATAATAGGGCAATGCCATTTGGACATACTCTACTATCAGTATAACAAACTATCATTGGAGAGCAAATTGCACGAAACTAAAAAAAACACATTTGAATTATTATTGGAGGGCACTATGATAATTAGCAACTGAAATCAATATTATGATAATCTATGTACTGTACATAATGAAATGATATAACATACTATTGTTTGCTTTGTTATAGCTGGGCTGAAGGGTCAGTGCTAGTATTGTTTATCCTGTCGGTTCTGGTCTGGTTTTTTGCTGATCCTGTCATATTTCCTGGATGGGTACAATTAGACAAAGGAGGGTAAGTTTACACCTTAACACAGTCCTGAATTTTGCAGCGTGTGTTTGCTTATTATAGTTGCAATTAACCCGTGACCTGCAATGATGTACTACATCATTAGCTGTCATACCTCTTAGCCTTCGTATCCAACTAGGGTTAGGAGGTACAACAGCTAACAATCACAACACTGCAGTGAGAGGTTCCAATTGAAATGCTACTAAAAACACTCCCAGCTTTTAATCTTTACAATGCACAGTTTAAAGTTTAAAGTTATTTGTTAACACCAGTGTGTAGAATCAATAAACTATCACAATCTTTGACTTTGTCTTATTTCTGTATTTAGATATGTAAGCATCACAACAGCATCTGTCCTCATACCCATTTCGATATTTATCTTGCCAGCTGATCCCAGAGGAGCTTATCGACGGTTTAAGAAAGGTAATTGGTATTTCTCAATTCTACTCCTCTCTATCACGCTATAGTCACACTATCATATGGCTACCCCAAAAGTGTCCTGTTCAACCCAGCAAATGGGTTTGGACTCGCCCTATAACTATCTGTTATCCTGCAGGAAGTGTCCTCTTAATCTTGTCTTTCTGGAACCTTAAGTCAGTTACAGAAAGACACATAGTAGAGCGACTAATACTGTATGGTTGGACTCGCATGTAACTCCGTATGCTTACATTTAATGTATTTCCAAAATAGTGAAATATTCCTCTCCATCCAAAATGCATCAGAAGCTATTCACGATAATTTAACCACGGTAAAGATAGTGATAAGGAACCCTTTCACTGATTTCCCCGCATAAATTACTATGGACATAATTTCGTTGATTACTTACATTATTTAAATTCGATTTCCAACTAAAACTCTAAATATTGTAACAATATATCCGTTAGTTCCTGTTTATTAAACATATTGCATTAGAGAGTGTTAACAACTGCTTACAATCACGAATGTGTCTGGTAGTAAACAGTGATATGTCAACCATAAGCAACGTGTGTTCATAATTTTGCAAATTCATTAAATGACATTTTAGTGCATTGTAGTGTAGTGTAGTGTAGTGTAATGTAGTGCAGTGCAATGTAATGCAGTGCAGTGCAGTGCAAGGCAATGTGTACACTTAGGCCTGATGTACTGAACTATGTAAGAACTAAAATCAGCTTGCGTGTCCAACCAGTTACGATGACTCATTTTTTATTACAGATGTAAAAAGGAGGTTTGAGTGGGAAAAGTTGATGGACATGAAAACGATGCAAGCAAAGTATCCATGGCTGATTATCTTTATAGTCTTGGGGTGTCTGTTATCCATGGGAAAAGCCGCACAAGTAGGTTTGCTTTTTAGTATGGCATATAACCCTCGAGTCAGTCAGTTGTATCAAAATGTATTATATGGAATTAATTACTCGACAAAAAAAATTCTTCAATGGATTATCGGATGGACGGATGGATATATATATATATATATATATATATATATATATATATATATATATATATATATATATATACAAACACACATACATACATACATACATACATACATACATACATACATACATACTTACCTACCTACTTATTTACTTCACTCAATCAATCAACAAACCAACCAAATCACTTGTCACTCGCTCGCATGCTCATCCACTCACTCACTCACTCACTCACTCACTCACTTACTCACTCACTCCCTTCCTCGCACTCAGTCAGTCAGTCAGTCAGTCAGTCAGTCAGTTACTTACTTACCTACTTACCTACTTACTTACTTACCTACTTACTTACTTACTTACTTACTTACTTACTTACTTATTCAATCTGGCAATTGCCAACCAGCAAACACATGCATGCAAGTGAATCGATTAATGCACATCCTGTTCTTTCCTAGGCATCTGGTCTCTCATCGTGGGTAGCTAATCAACTGAGTGACATTAGATTACTTGATCCATGGGTTATTGTGTTGATATTGACGGTTGCCATTGCTATACTGTGTGAAGCGCTTGGTAACGTCAGTGTAGTGGTCTTCGTCCTACCAATTTTATCAGACTTGGTGGGTAGTCCTTTACCTTCCTTATGAAAGGAAAGAGCACATCGCCATTTATCACCTTTCATAGTCTTTGTACATTCTGATGACGATATATCATATATATTCTAAGTGTGCTCATTATGCATGCTGTACAGTCATTATCATATTATCTCTAATTATTCCTTAAATGGTCATGTCAGATTAGTATTCAAATATAGGTACTAGAAACATGTGTCTTGCAAAGTTATCGAAGTATCCTACATAATCCTTATGACAACACTGATAAGATAACATTAATGAGAGAGGATATGCAATTGAATCATTAGCCTTTTTTATAAATTACATTTAGTATAATATAAAAGAATTGGGAAATTTGGTGTGATGAATTAGGTAATTTACATTCCTTACAAGATACCTGTCAGATAAATGTCTGAAACTTGAACATGGTTGTCATCAAGATTTTTCTCATAAATTAAAACTATTTCAACTTCCCTCTTTTTTGTTCTTCATCAGGCTGATGATATGCAAGTTAATCCATTGTACTTCATAGTCCCTTCAGTATTAGCTGCTTCATTTGCCTTTATGCTACCAGTAGCTTCTGGACCAAATATCATCGCCTATTCCTATGGTAATCTCAAAGTTATGGACATGGTAAGCTAGACATGTGTCTATTGTCAGGAATGAATATGTTTATTTGAATTTGAATATGAACATGAAAGGTGTGTTCGATTTATACTAAGCTTACTCTTTTTCTTGTCCCTATTATTCAAAAAAGGCCACTATCATAATAAACTCTAGTGGACAGGATAGATGTAACACAATCAAAGTGTCTGTAGTGTTGTTAGCATTTGCTCCACATTCAACAAAATAACGTTTGCTCCAAAAATGTCATGTGAAATTTATTAAACTGGCACTTAGCGGAACCATAATTTGACGGTGAATGTTCTGACTAAATAGCTGTAGTGTGACTGATACGATTAGATAGTATATCCACCGAAATGTAATATTTCATAGATACATTTAAAACAAGAAAATCGTTGGAAGCAATTCCCAGTGCAAAAAAAAGAATTACTGAAACAGAACTTTCAATTATATCCATTTATTTGTTTCTTTCTTTCTTTCTTTCAGGTGAAGGCTGGCTTTCCAATGAATATCATTTGCATAGTCATAGTTAATATATGCACACACACCCTGTGTGTTTGGGTGTTTGATATCTACACATTTCCTGACTGGGCTCAGAGGCCTAGGGGCATCCCAAATACCACAATGCCAACGACACTGAACAGTACTACATATGACATGCTACAGACATAGCCATGCCCATGATATTTTGGGAATTTACCTGTTTTAAATGATAATTTGGCATAAAACATTAGGCATTTCTTTGATTTTGGTATCTTGATGTGCAGAAATCGAAAAAGTGTGTGTGCTGAAAACACATTCAATTAAGTTGGATGTCTGGCCAAATCTAAAGGTATGACATGTGAATGGTACTTTAGCAGTGGAGAATAGTATTACAAATCTGCATACTAAAATGAACAAAGCTAGGTGGCCTGAAGAGTACCTGACCTTCCATGAGGTACATAATGGCCCATCTAATTTGTAAGATGAGTTGCCACTGAACACATTTGTCAGTGCATTATTAAAGAAAGAGAAACAGCTTCCGCGATAGCTAGCGATCAAATTTATCCAACATCACGAGATATCACTCTTACTTTGATAGTCGGCAGTCATCTCTTTGATATATTCCAGGGGGTCTAATCAGTACCCGAGTATTCATGACTTAGGTTGACCCGGATGTTAGATAAATTAATGATGTGAAAGAGCTTAATTACCTAATTATTTTCAAGGCAATTGAAGAAGAACTTCAAGAACTGCCACTAGCCTCCATGGAGAAGCTCTGATTAGAAACCAATGAATGCCAAATAGATGCTAGCCTCCACGGAGAAGCTCTGGTTAGAACCCAATGAATGCCAAATAGATAGATAGTATATTACATATCAATTAAACAACACAACCTATTTTATTAGAACAAGACAATAACATAAACTAATTAAGAATATTGTAAAATCTATTTTAAAAAAGCGATTATTACCATGTCAACATTAATGAAATGACTATGATTGTTCATATCTAATTAGGTAATTAACTCTGTGTCATTTCCTTTCAATTAACGTAAGTGGTAAATTGAACAAACATTAGTCAAACGTAATGTTGACTCGTGTGTATGTTCTTGACGTCAGCTCATGAAAAACATGTTTTTCTTTCTATGAATTTCCCAAAACAAGGAAAAAACATCACTTTTAATTGTCATCTGACCAGCCTTGGAGTAATACTGAAAGGAAGTAGATACAAACACCTGATATACAGTGAATGTTTAAACGAGATAATTGGTCTCGGGTTGTAACGTCATCATTAATCAAGAAAGATATGATATTCTCAAGTGTTTATTTTACATTTTGTAGTACTTCACAATCACATAGTACCCATGTAATCGCTACACAATGTATCAACATTGGGTAATGGTGCGAACAAATACAACACATTTAGCTTAATATAAGAATAGCGCTATAATGATCGTTTTGCCATGGTTTTGCCTGTTATCTCCAAAAGCATGATACATATGGACGCCATTCAAGTGTCTATGCTTACGTCATCAATAATGAGCTTGCTAATGAGATAATGACCTTTGACATTGACACATTTTCAAGGTGAAATGCCCGAAATTTTCTTTCTATGTTAACTCGAGAAACTGAATATATAAAAGTTTTTTATACCTTGACCTTTGAATTTTAACCTCCATATTCAAGTTCAAATAGCAAAGTGATCAATGAATTATAAAAGTTTTGTATCTAGAGACACCATTCAAATTTACACAATAACTTTGCCATGAAAGACACAAGTTGGGGCTATGTCTTCGATTGAGGGCTTAACTGTTTTGGTAAAGATAATGATTTTACTCGTAATGTGAGTGGTATTGAATCCCCTAGTATACATAGTATTGTGAAAATTTATTTTTTAAAAATTGAGGTCCACATCCAAAAATCTGCACACCAATGAATTAAGATTTCTACTTATTGCTGTGCTATTTATAGATAAATATAGACCTCTAATTAACATGTACTTTGTTTAATTATCGTTATTTTGACCATTTTCAGTAACTGTATATATTGTGGCTTGTCTGATTGAAAACATAACGCTCCAATTTACAGCTAGTGCAGCTTGCATTATCAGTGCATATTTGGTTTCAAGATTCCAAAATTGATCTGCTGTGTGTGTGGTTTGACGTCAGTCCTGCTGGTTATACTATAGTCCATAAAATTGCATATTAAATAACACAGAAGCGGTTTAATATCTAAAACAAATATCATTAAACTCGAAAATGTTAAATATATTACATTTCATCGTGTGGCTCGACTTTATTACATTTCATTGCTTGACATTTGTAATGTGTATGAGTGTCTATACACGTGTGTGTGAGTGTGTGTGTGTATGTATGTATGTATGTATGTATGTATGTATGCTTGTGTATGTGTATGAGTGTCTACACACGTGTGTGTGTATGTATGTATGTATGTATGTATGCTTGTGTATGTGTATGAGTGTCTATACACGTGTGTGTGTGTATGTATGTATGTATGTATGTATGTATGTATGTAAAACACCTCTGCTATGTTTGAAAGGTGTGTGTAATCAGAAGATCCGGGTTTATTTTACTTGACCTAATTAGCATGACGAGAATAACACAACATATATCAACAGGTGGCAATTGCTGACATTTCTTTGTGAGTTTAACGTAGCTAATATAATGCAATTACAATGTAACAGTCGTCTACCCGTACCCGTTCGTTAACAGATTTGCATAATGTCAATGAGATTTCCCTTCGGATAGACACGTGCTTCAGTGACTCAGAGAAGGTCGTTGGTTGAGTCTTACGTATTTTCTCAGCAGTCAAATTCAAGGCGTGTCGTCGTGTAAATCTATGTTCAACAAAACGGAACCTCTTTTACAGTGAGGTAGGTGTATCCATGACTTTGTGAACGTTATTTTTTGACGATTTACTGTATAGTAATACTAATTAGTAATACATCCATGGTTCATGCTGAGGCAGTGCTTGTTCACCGTCTCCTACATTGCCATGTTCAATGCTGTATGAACTACAGAACCAGCACTGAAATCGAAAAAAAAGGTGCATATTTGTTGATTTTCATATGAAAGTTCAAATTGACTTTCAGATAGAATTTTATGACTGTTCAAGCGATAGTTTTAGCGTTAGACTATCAAGACGCAAGGCGAAGTTTACCGCGAAAGCGAACATGACAACAATTTAAGCTGCCAACAGTCACTGTACAGTAGTGTTATCATGTCAACAAAATCCTATTATTTCGGAGGGTTCCGTAAACGTTCACAAATAATGAAACATTGACCACGTCCATGAAGTACACGGACAATTTAATAATTAATCAGCTGTAAAGTTACGTTCATGTAATTAGATTTTTGAATACCACCAATCACTCATATAATAATTAGTCCCGTGTCCCGAAGCTGTTGATATGTTGGTTTGGCATTGTGTAAATTAATACTTGTCCCTCTTTTTTTTCTTTGCAGGTCTTACGTTATCAACGCACAGACAAAGATCGTACCACAGTGGTTGCAAGAATTACCGGTGTTTTCTAATTTCATTTGTTCAGAGGTCACGGTTCCCTTTTTAATCATGCGACCTCGATGACACGTAGCTGGCACAATTGGTGCCACCTTCCCTTCATCCATCCATCCATCCATCCAGTCCATCCTTAAATTTGCATGCACATAATACATGTATTTCAGGTGTACACGTTTACATGTATACTTACCATTCTTCCACACACCTATATACGTACAGAGCTTGTATTTCCAAAAGGTCACAAGAAAACATTTATTCAGCATTACTGTATACTGCGGTTTATCTCTGGTTTATGTCATCCTTCTGGGCTTTCAATTTTCTAATGATACTCACTCTGGAAATATGTGCTCCGAGAACGAACTCCGAATGAATCTCTGTTCGGGCGGTTCTCGGGAGTCGAATCGTACAGAGTATATACACCCCTACACTACGGTTCAGTATTGCAATGCAGAAGTTAAGTTCCATGACATGAACGAGAGCATTAACTTTCAACTTGACAGAGACACACTTGCAAAAGTATTTGATACAAATGTTATGTCGCTGTAGAGAACTGTAAACTCGGTATACAAGGAGAGATTCGTTTATTTTTGTAGGATGCCCTAACATACCGTGTATTCAACTCAAGAGCATGCAGTGAACTTTACATTCACGTAATGCATTCAATCTAGTAACAAAGCTCAAAAAGACAAAGTTTCAGTTTTATTCAGAATGAAATGGTGACGAGAAGGTCTGAATTTATCTGGGTGAAGTTTTCAGCATAGCCTGTCCACCGATGGTATCCATTTGATCGTCGCTTTGCCCATGGACAGAAGATGCTTCGCCGTAATATCGATGCCAACCATTTGTAACCATGTCCAGTGTGTCTGTTAACAAGTACACAATCACAGATAGATAATGATAATAGCGTGTTGTTTCTAAATTACCCTGGACGTGCTCTCCACGTCAGGAAATGGCCAGGGGACACATGAAACTGTTGATACGATGGGTCATATTCAAATTGTCACAGGTTGCACTGCACTATTAGATTTAGACAAGAGTTAATGCAGAACTGTGAGTAACTCATTTGTCCTCGCCATCGCCAGTGACGCAAAACATAAAAAAAATTGCGTTCACAGTGTCAAATATGACGTCAAATAACGCGACCTCTGCTCTGTTTGGTAGATGTCTTCTGTGTTAGACTGGTTTTCTGATCTTTCCTTGTTTCTATTCTTTTATGCTGATGGTTACTTCCATTACCAATTTAACACTTTGTGTATCTTTTCGCTATATTCTACCTCTTCATCAATATTCCCATCATCTTGACTGGACTGGCTTTAATATAAATGAATTTAATTCTTCTTCTTCTTTACCAGTGAAATAAATAGACTAATATATTTTTACTGGTGTTGATCTTTAAAACAATTGAAATGTGGTTCAGGTGTTTTAGTCAAGGTGAAGTTTGTCTGTTTATTTTGGTATGTGTATTTACACCAGTGTAGTAGAAATACTGAACTGTCTTCAGCATATTTTTACTAATAGTTGCTTTTAGCAAAATTGAACTGTGGTTCATCTGTGTTTAGACAAGGTGAAGTGTCTGTCTGTTATTTTGGTGTGTGTATTAACGCCAGTGAAATAGAAACACTGTAGTGTCTGTATCACATTTGAACTGCGGTTGGTTTATCTGTGTTTTAGGCAAGGTGGAGTGTCTGTCTGTTTATTTTCATGAGTGTATTAACACCAGTGAAATAGAAACACTGCACTGTCTGTAGCATATTTTTACTACTAGCAGTTGCTTATAGCACAATTGAACAGTTACTGTGGTTCTTCTGTGTTTTAGGCTAGGTGAAGTGTCTGTCTGTCTGTCTATTTTGGTGTGTGTATTGACACCCGTGAAGTAGAAACACTGGACTTTCTTCAGCACATTTGAACTGTGGTTCATCTGTGTTATAGGCAAGGTGAAGTGTCTGTCTGTTATTTTGGTGTGTGTATTAACGCCAGTGAAATAGAAACACTGTAGTGTCTGTAGCATATTTGAACTGCGGTTGGTTTATCTGTGTTTTAGGCAAGGTGAAGTGTCTGTCTGTTTATTTTCATGAGTGTATTAACACCAGTGAAATAGAAACACTGCACTGTCTGTAGCATATTTTTACTACTAGCAGTTGCTTATAGCACAATTGAACAGTTACTGTGGTTCTTCTGTGTTTTAGGCTAGGTGAAGTGTCTGTCTGTCTGTCTATTTTGGTGTGAGTATTGACACCCGTGAAGTAGAAACACTGGACTTTCTTCAGCACATTTGAACTGTGGTTCATCTGTACGTGTTATAGGCAAGGTGAAGTGTCTGTCTGTTTACTTTGGTATGATGTGTATAAACACCAGTGAAATAGAAACACTGTACTGTCCTTGGTACTAGTAGTTGCTATTAGCACAATTGAACTGTGGTTCGTGTCTGTGTTTTAGGCAAGGTGAAGTCTCTCTGTTTGGTCTGGGTATTGACAGCAGTGACATAGAAACACAGTAATGTCATTAGCATATTTTTACTGGAAGACTAGTGGTTTTTAAGCACAATTGAAGTGGTTCATCTGTGTTTTAAGCCCATTGAATTGTGTGTGTATGTGTGTATGTATGTGTTCTGGTCTGGGTGTTTTAACCAGTAAAGTAATTGTAATGTATTTTACTACAGTGGTAGTGGTATTAGAGCAATTACACTGAGGTACACCTTTGCGATAAGCAAGGTGTGTTTATACAGCTTAAAGACATATCTATTTTAATATATGTAAGGGTAATAGTCACACCAACATAGCACTAGACATCCATGAAACCTCGACTCATAGAGGCCCAAACTGAAAAGGCTGATTGTTGGGTGTGGTACTCTTTACCGTGCATGGTGGCACCATAAAATGAGACAGGAAGACCACTACAAATCTTGGTAAAAAAATGGGTATGATATAATCCCAACCATGTATATGCAATGCGTGTAATGCACTTGAAAGTTCATTTGCTCAGTACACACATGATGGAAGATGTACCTATCACAAAAGACAAGCAAGCAAATGCACTTACGGGATGCTGAGATTGTTAAAACCACAGAAGTAGATTATACATAGCTGTTCAGAGCTTTCTTTAACTTTACTGAGAAATATCCACATGTAGAAATGCCAGTAAATGTACCTCTCTGTGATTCTCATTATTCTACTTGAGTAAAAAGGCATAGAATACATTGTGAAATGCCTGACTGCAATAGGTGTCTGTATAGTCAGATTAGACATCCACTACATCATCTACATGTCATGCTCCTGCTTGAGTACTTCAAAGAACAAGGAGATTGCCCAAAATTGGTATTGAAAACTGACTCTTAGTCCTATTTGCACGAGTTACAGGAAACTCTATCGATTTACCAATGCAAGAACAAGGTCTACTATTTGATGGTATTGCCTTGGAATAATCATTGACTACTTTGTTGAATTAATTTGCCATTATTTGTTCTAAGACCACAGCAAGAGATACATGAATAGGGTGGTTCACGACATTCGTATAGGACAATTAGTTTTACCAGTGCAGTAGTTTTATTGAAGATGCAGTATGTGTAGCATCATTACATAATTTAGATATTGGACAACATTATGCATCAGTGACAACTAACCAACAATCGGGGTATACATGCAACTTAAATACACCAGGGAGTCCAAACGCCCCCTCAGCATCCGATTCAAAGAGCACACAAATAGAGATATGACCACCGGAGTTGGGGACCACTATAACAAGACCGTCCACAATGTGTCCTGGGATAACGCCATGGTTTTAGCCAGAGAACAGGACTGGTTAAAACGTAAAGTAAAGCTATCTACATCAGACAGAGGAGACCCATCATGAAAGGAACCAATGATACCAACTACTATACCATCAATTTACGGACATTTTATTCCGTCAGTTCAGAGATAAACATTAACGCTGAATAATTACATCATTGCGTGATCAAGGTCCGTAGTAGACGGATCAAAACGTCACATTCGTTTCCAATTTACCATTCCAAAGTAACTATGTTGTACTGTTCCAACTTAAATACCCTCGCATTGGTCTTTTTTTCGTGTTTGTCCAGCCAACGCAATCTGCAGATCCGGGGGAAAAACACAAAAATAGTCCCCACTACTTCAGTGGAGACAAAATAGTCCTCACTACTTCAGTGGAGACAACAGTTACTGCAGAGCCAATCATGAACAAGCAAATGACATCTGCCCCACATACACACTTGCTCTAAAGTACTAAAAAAAGAACAGTAACTGACATAAATAGTAGATTGAGTGACAGGTTTGTTGAGACTAAAAACAAAATGTGTCGTCACACAACTTTGGACAAAATGTCGACCAGAAACAATTCTTTCTTTTTTTGGCCTAACACACATTCCACTGCAAATAAGACATGAGGAGAATAGCACATTGAAATAATGAAAGACATATATGGAGACCACGTATTTCCAAATACCAGTGCTAGTGTAAAAACATGATCACTAGCACATAAATGGAGAAAATTGCGTCAAATATCGAGTCAGTAAATGCATCTATTGATTATAGTCAACACGTTTTACCAGAGGTACCAACACATTCATTTCTCTCCCCAACCCCCACTCCCTCATAAGTTATAGTTTTGATGATTTCAAACAATGAAGGGTAAAACATTCGTCACACACTTTAAGTAGTGCACGTGTATGACCAAACCTTAGAAATGCACTTTCAAATACCCATGCATATACCACAGAAAGGGCAAAGGTGATTTACCTGGGTGTACTTATTGAATGAACCCTGTGGTTGCTTAAAAACCGTGAAACATGAAATTGAGATATGATGCATGCTGTCTTCAACATTGGCAAAAGATTAAAATACCTTGTCACTGTTGGTGATGGAAACACCTACGATCTTTTTGATTAAATTGAATTGTGATTATTCTAATGAGTTAGTCTTTAATTTGTTTCCCAGGTAACTGGCATCTATTCATGAATACTCAACCTGTGTTATTTAAGATTTATACGGATGCTGGCTTGCAAGCAATAGCTAGTGAAACATTAGCCTTGCTGTTAGTCCCCTTGGGCTATTCTGCTCACTGTGAAGGCGACCTAGTGTGGGCGATGATTACCAAAATGATTTATTTATGCAAATTACACATCACAATTGAAAACTACATGAACAATTACATCAAACACGTATGATTTGTTATGGTTGTTGGATGTACCAAGTTAAATGATAACTGAAGATATATTGTTAAGATATAGCCTAATCAACGAAAATCATTTATTATGTAAATTACTAATTAAAATTGAAAACTATACCAACATACCTTGGAGAACATGTGTGCTTTCTCATGGTTGATGTATGTGCCAAATTATATGTAACTTGATGCGTGCATTCCAAGGATAAAGCCTAATTACCGAAAATCATTAATTATGCAAATTACTCATTAAAACTATGCTAACAAACTTTATTGGATATTTGTGATTTGTTATGGTTGATGTATGTGCCAAATAATATGGCATGGTGTGCATTCTTAAGATATAGCTTAATTATTGAAACTCATTAATTATTCAAATTACTCTTTAAAAGTAAAAGCTTCATAGGATGCTTGTTTCAAAAAGATGTGGCCTAATTACCGAAAATCATTAATTATGCAAATCTCATTCATTAAAACTGTAAGCTATATCGACAAACTTTATAGGACATATGTGCTTTGTTATGGGAAAGGTATTACCAACTTATATTGAACTTGAAGTATATGTTCCAAAGATATAGCCTGATTACTAAAAACAATTAATTATGCAAATGACTAATGTTCATCGGATGTGTACCAAAGTCTAATCAGTTGTTATACCATACGGAATATGTGTAGCAAGTTCCATTAGAATCGATGCAGTAGATTGTGCGATATCATGTCCATAGACAGACTGACACACACCAACGAACAGAAGTATCACATAAACTCCCCTTACGGGAGGTACAAAGTAACATTTGCCCTACATATTCCATATCATGAAAACAGTGGGACATCATGTTATTTTTCAATGCACAACGTTAATTATGTATGTTGACTCGAGCATTCCTGTTTCACGTTCAGTGTCCGATTCATATGTGTTCCAAATTTAGTCCACATGAAATATATATAGAAACAAAATCGGGATAATGAGGGCTAAAACGGTCGAAGCTTATAATATCGTTACCGTGCTGTAGCTATGTTTATGTAAGAATTCCATTAATTTTAGCACATGTGTGTTATGAGGGTATATGGTTATATGTTGTCCACATGCATTCAAACACCAGTGTCGTTTTGTAACGTCAATCTGTTTTTCATGCATGGCGACTTCCTTGGGTTGCTTTTCACGCTGCCATATACGTCATCGGGGTCATTAGATATTCATATTCGTCACGAGTTTAAGAGACATTCCGTTAACATACTGTGAATATTATTATTGCTCGTCAAGTTAACTTTATGGTCGCACTTAAAATCACCACAAATTATACAAAGTTTATGTTGCTTTATGGCTTCCAGCTGTTGCTAATCGCTTACAATGGTATCCAACATTTGATAACATCACAAATTGGCTAGCCTGGAACGTCATCCAAGATACTAGATTTTGCAATCAGTTTTCTGCAATACATGGAAGGGCATGGATTTCTAATAAGTTTTGGATTGGTAAAAATTGGCTTCACCTTCATTAAAGTGTTTCCCTTCAGGTTTAGAGAAAAGCCACGGCCTGTCATTCCGGATAATTTGTTTTTAACCTTCCGATCCACCGATATGACCCATCCTGGCAAGAGAAATAATACTGTTGGTAGTATGCCGTAAAAGAGGGCTACTGTTTTACGATGACAGCGTGGTTAGAAGAATATGGCTTTTATCACGCTCATTTAGTTACCGTTCCTACAACGTTGGCAGGTCAATATGTCTTTCATCGTAGAACGAAATTCAGTCAGCCGTAGTGCAATGAAAGTTGGCAGAGCACTGCATCCTGCGATAAGGAAAGTAACAATAAACAACTCAGTGTATTCCTTAATGCACGAATCGCAAAAGTATGAAATATTCAGCATAACTATTAAAGGTATCCAGAAAAATAGCAACGTAATCATCATGAAATGAAATAATCGGATTTGCTTGTTTCGCATTGCCCGGAAACGAGTGCCTCCTGGTATATTTACACTCTTCATCGTTTTCTTGACCAAACGTATAACAAGGAAGCTGAGGGTGTAACCTACTGCCAGACTTGGAATAAAGATGACGAACATGAACATACAGAAGTAGCCTGTAGTCGGAACACTTAACGGTACACAGTAGAAATCGCTGCTGTGTCGTTCATTTACATAGCTGTTGACACCCATGGCAGGAATAAAACTAAATACGGCTACCACACTCCATAGAGTCAACGCTGTAGTAAAAGCCCTCTTCCCAGTGTTGGCTGCTAAACTCTCAAACGGTTTTCTAAGTTGAAAGTTCACGTTTAAGAGGAAAAGCAGCATGGAGGTGACACCTTCAGCTAATGATAAAACTATCAGGCAGTATGATAACACGCATCCCCAGTAGCTGTCGTAACGTGATGTAATCAGAACGGCGAGTAGTACAGGAACTGTTACCATGACCGACATGAGAGAACAAACAAAAACGTTCGCTTGCAAGTAATTTCCAACAGTTCTGAGGGCTGGATTGACAACGATACACGCAAGACCAAGTATATACACTATTGTAGAAAACAGACATATGCAAATGATAACGGTGATAAATCCAATTTCGAGGTCGTCAGTTTTCGATAGCGTGTTGTTGGCGTCCATCTTCGTTTCATAAGAACTGGAACGCTTGAAATGACACGAGTCAATATTACCTACATGGGTTTGGCCTTCAGGATGACGCTTCAAGGCACAAAAGTACAGATACCTACGAGGAATTACCATTCACGACGATCGTGTTGTCAATAGTTGGCATATCTCTCCCTCACGGTGTTGAAATTATTTAAACTATTCGCATTGCAACAGCTGCAGACTCAGCCGTAATTGAAAGGTATGGCGGTGAACTGAGCACTGCTCACTCGGAGTGAGAGAATTAAATTGCGTGCCTGTAAAAGAGCAAAGGTCCCGTGGTATTTGATAACATTCGTACTAATTAACTTGATTATCACCGGAACGTGCAACATATAGATACTAGTGTTGCCATGGTAAACTGGCTTTTGAATTCACTACAAGTCAGCTAATTTATCAAAAACATCATGCGGCACCAAGCACAAACTATTACAGAGTTTAAGAGATTGGGTCATACGTTCAAATACATTACCAAATAATTAATCTGGTCGGCAGTTTGATAATAATGTAAACATTACAAGATTATCTGTTATTCGTATATTACAAGAAGAGAGCAAAGTTCCCAAATCACAAATGGCTTCGATCATTCGACAAACTTAATGTCGTCGTAAACACAAATTGCCTCTCAGCGCTTGCAATAACACGTCCCCGAAGTAGAACTTGTTTGGACTAAATATTTGGTTATTACTTCATAGAATGGTATGTTGAGAAGAGTTATTGGCTAGTCAACAACATACTATACAATAGATAATGTAGAGTAGTGTAGTGTAGTGTAGTGTAGTGTAGCGTAGTGTACTGCAGTGCAGTGCCATTTTGACTTGAATGTATTTCCCCTACCTTCATGGAAAGAACATTTCTAGTATAAAGCATATATTGATATTTATAGTAGCAGGATTCGTGTGATATTTTTTCTTAGGAAACAACAATCTAAGCAATAATAATAGTTTTTTTCCTCAGCATACTCTAAATTTGTATTCATAGCTCTACATACTACTACAAACTGATTTGAAATTGATTGTGTTGTCTGAAACAATGTTTGGTGAATTAAGGGGTGAGGGTCTGAGATCTAACTAAAACATGTGGTTTTTCTCCTACATTGAACTATTGATCTCGCCTCTTATTTACCTTACATAGAAGAACTCATTGTAACAAATATAAACATACCTCTATGTCGTCAAGGAAGAACATGCTCTCATAGTACCTTTTCCCTCTCAAATCAACCCCGAGAATGTTTGAGCACTGAACAAAAATTAACATAATCTGATGCCAGTAGCCATGAGCCAGGTTAGAGTACGATACATTGTTTGTAACACAAGAGGAGATCTAAGCGTGAGTTCAGACGAATCCCATCAATACATATATATCATTCTCATTTGAGTCGTCGGTTTATACTCTTTATTGAAAAGACGCCAAATTCACGTGTATATATATATATAAATCTTGTACAAGTGCGTCATCGGCACAAATCGAATGTATAGAGATTGAAAGTGAAAATGCTCCCTCCCTCGGGTATTGCAGTTGGTATTTTTAAACATTGAAAACTAATAAGTGTTCGTGTATCCATAGCCATTCCGAAATGTAAACACTTGTTATTCTACCTACCACTGGAATCTATACTGTAACAGTATTCTTTCTAGATAATCAGGAGAGAGAGAGAGAGAGAGAGAGAGAGAGAGAGAGAGAGAGAGAGAGAGAGAGAGAGGGAGAGGGAGAGGGAGAGAGAGAGAGGGAGGGAGAGAGAGAGAGAGAGAGAGAGAGAGAGAGAGAGAGAGAGTGTGTGTGTGAGAGTGAGAGAGAGAGAGAGAGAGAGAGTGAGTTTGTATAACATTACCATTAGCTGCTCGGAATGGTTAGCTGTAATTGATAAATATAACGATTGCTATATACAGTTGACAAAATGACGAAAACACTGACCAGATAAACATTAAAATACCAAGCTGTATCAATCATATTTTCTCAATAATTACGGAAATATGAATCAGGGGTATTCTAACTTTGTACCATGCCATATTTATTTCATAACAACTCATTGAAACCGTCGAACCTTACAGGGGTTGTCTCGTATTATACATTTATGTATAACCATGACAGTTAGTAATTTAGGCCTCCTTTTATTCCAAACTCATGTGCATTTTTTTAATTAATATACAAAATAAACTAAGAATTCTTTAGATGAGTGCGATGTTGGAAGGTTCTCCCTAGAGCAATGACTCGAGCAGTCAGGAATGGTCACTTACTCAGACCCTGCTAGTGATATGCATGCGTCGCCTGACTCTGACTGACTCCAGAATAGATCGTGGACTGACTCGGAAAGCCATGACAATTCCACAATAATGTGGCAGCTAGCGTGCAACACTGCGCAGTCACAAACATGTGTTTAGAACTGTGTGATATGTGACGTGTCTTTGTTTGTATATGTCTGATTAATTCGCAGCATAAAGCAAATTACTTTGAAATTGAAATATCACGTGGAAACATGACTCCACTGCAAAGTAAATATTGAATAATTGATACTTCTGATTTCAAGAGGGTTTACATATGGTCGGGTAAACATTATTGGTTTTACAGTATTTTACTTAGTACAAAACCATGTTTAACCATCACTTCATTACACAATGTTAGTATGACACAGTGTCGAGTATGTTCATCTTCTTATAAATCTTAATAAATCAAGAAAATACAAGCAAAGGTGGAGTAATCAATTATCATTTGTTCACATACATGAAAATTGAAAATTTTCTATAAAACGGGGTTTGAACACAAACATTTGTCGTATTATCACAAACTCTATACACTCACTGTCGTATCGGAGAGACTGTTTTCGACAGATATCGACTCCTCCATTTATCGTCGCCGTTTTCTCCGGAACTGTCATTGTCATGCTCAAGCATTCGTACGAAAGATCACGTGATACTAAAGCTTTTGATTCAGTTGTCAGTGCTTTAACTAAAGCAAAATACGCGGTTGCTACTTATTGAACAGTACCACTGCTCACATTACTATATATAACCATTACTCCTTCTTAACAGAGATTGAACTTTGTATCTAGACAAAAGTACTGAAACAACTTAATTACATAATTGAGTATGCGTATCCTTAAATGTCGAGGAAAACCTTATTACGTCATCAACTATGCTATTAAAAACCACAAGAAAAAGATTACTGGCATCGAAAGCGTACATCGATATTAATATCATAATCATTCTGTTTATTGTTGATGTGTTGTCTTGTGTTAACCCCAGGCATGATGTAGAAAATGCTCTGAACTCAGCTGTGCCACTTGAACTACTGGCCTAGTTATCCGAATGTCTGAATTTCCATATGCCCAAGATGTAACATACATTTAAATATGAAAATATGATGTCTAATCGACTTACAGAGTAAGGAATCGAGCATGAAATATCTTTAAAAGATACAACCAATAGGCTAAACTTTTGCCAGCTTATAATATATAAATCATATTTTGTATCACCCAAATCAGTGATCGCCGAAATGTAAATGATCTAGCCCAGTGTTAAAGACCAAGGTTTCAATCCTAGGTTCATGAATGAGTATCTTATTGGAGCCATAAGGATTACATAGGTCAACAGAATAAGCCTGTTAGGATTATTCTTTTGTTTTGGACCAACGTTTTTCTAAAGCTTTGCTAGGCTACTTTTTTGCGCCTAGAGTTATATCCTACTCTTCACTGGCTATACTAGATTCAACTGTGACTATTTTAAAGATAAAATGACTTCAATAATCATAATATTGCGCACCCTAAATAGTATTGAATAACTTTTCCGTAATCATATTTGTGTAGCTATACACCTAGGGTGGAGCAATATATCCAATCAAATTGATTTTATTGGTCTGTACCCTAAAATCAATAACAATGTCACCCTCAGTGAATAATCTTATAATACTACTTATATATAAAATAGACCTCGAATTGACACATATAAAGTTTAATCACTAGATTTTTAACAAGTTTCAGTGAATATTATATTGTTGGTTGTTGTCTGATCGAAAGAAACATTATCTCTCAGTTACAGCTACTGCAGGTTTAAGTACGAGAACAAGTCAACAGTTTCTTTATTGTACCTCGAATTTCTTGATGGCTTACAATCCATAGCGTTGGAACAGTGTTCACTCCAGTGATATGTAATGTCACTACAACGACAACTACGTAGTCGTCCATGCAATCTGAACAAAAGTGCTCCACATTCAAGATAACAATTAAAGGTACCCATATAATTAACAAGCAAAACTGTATCAACTGAAAGAGTTTAACCATTTTGTTGTATGTAGATTGTAGAGCTGCTCCTCCAGAAACATTTTTGTTTGTAACTGTTTTCTTAATCATACGCATGATCCGAATGGAGAACATTTGGTTGAGCAAACAAGTAGGAATAACAATGATAAACATGAAGACACAGAAGTATATGGTAGTTGAAACAGCCAATGGAGAACAGTAGAAATATTGACTGTCTCGTTCACTGTAAAGAGTATTGAAGCTAAATGCCGGAATAAAGCTGAAAATAATAGTTCCCGCCCATCCTGTACCTGCAAATATGCAGGCTTGTTTAGTAGTGTTTCCCGCTAAACTCTCGAATGGTTTTGTAAGCTGGTAATTTATAGTAATAAGAAGCACAAGACATGGATTTTCACTCGATATTAGGCTAAGAACGAGGAGGCAGAACGGTATTACACATCCCCAGTAACTGTCAAAATCAGATACGATAATTACCGCAAGAAATGACGGAACCGTTACGGTCGCCGAAAGCGCGATGGCAAACATGAAATTCACTTGCAGGTAGTTACCAACGTTGTGGAGATTTGAGTTGACATACACTGCCAAGATGGCAAATGTGATGATCAGGACATCATACAGACAGACAAAGGCTATTATAACTGTAATACCGATGGGAGTTTGGTTGTTAACACTAGGTTGTGTGTCGTTTCCATCCATAATTCATTCTCTTAGATGTTCAATCAGTAGTGGCCAATCGCTCCTATAAACGAGAAGGGTCACAAATGTCCTGAAAGCGAGCCTGGACCAATCCTTAAGCTTGTCAGGAACCAAATATGTTTCTATAGCTGCAACAATATGTTAATTCTGTTTATCATACCCTCTTAGCTATCATCAATGTTCTACATCGTAAAACCCTTCTCCACTCCATAATGCCATATTTTCCATCCTCTTTGGCCTTTGTTGCATTCGACGAATCGTCCGTGATCAGTAGTAGATGGCTAAGAACGATATCAGTACAGCTGCTAAGTATCAAACAACTGTAGCGGTAATCACAAATCAATACGCCTTCTAGAATGCAGTAACTCCTTATATGCTATCACAAGTGCCTGGATGACTCAACATGTGACTGGTAATTGTCAACAGCAATTAATGGCCAATCGAAATAATTTCTAGCGTTGCCAGGTTGTAATTTAAAGTAATATTTCAAGCTATATAGATAAGCTAATTTGCCATGTTTATTTACATGTGCGAAGTTGAAACCATCGTCCGACGCCCAACGGCGACATTACTGTGTTAAAAGTACGGAAACTGCGGAGAGTGTTTTGATAATATTTAATATAATTGATATGATACTACTTGTAAAGTATAACACAAGTTTCAAAACAAAACAACCACATTAAAAAAATATTAAGTCTTCAAAGGTGTATGGTTACGGGCAGTGGAAAGAAAAATCAGACTTTTTAGATAAATTACATAGTCTTCAAGATTCAAACCAATGAAAACAGGCTAAATGCAACCCTACAACTTTCAGTGAGTCACAAATGCACCACAGAGATGCAAATTTAACATTTCGAATGGGCCGAGAGATTAGATTTCCTTAGGATTGAAACATAAACCTATCTTAATTAAATGTACACGTTTTCAATTGTGTTTAGTTGTCCACAATGTACAAGTATGAAGAAGAGGTGGAAATCTATCGACACCGGTTGCTCAGGTGATTTTGGACCTCATTCTTACTTCGTCGTTTCGATTGCCAGATAAAGGTCCAATTGTGTATACTCCTGAGGTGCACAGTTGATACATCGTGGTTAGAAGGTCAGGGAGCAATGAAAGTGTTGTGCTGTCGCTAACTTTAAGAGGGGTATCGGTTGATAAAACCCCAATAATCTGCAAATCTCGCTCATTATCAAGCCCCTCCTTCATGTAGATAACAACACATACCATTTAACTTAATGTGCATATGTCAATGATGGGTGTAACTTTTTTGCAGTGTTTATCCAATAGTTATCGTCGAATAACATAATCCTATCCGAAAACTGCAACAGTGAGTCAAAAAGAATAACGTCATTGCAATAATTTAATAAGATGACAGATTGTAGTAGATTTACTTAAGTTTCAATTTATAACTCGAAATACACTGATGATCTGACATAGGAAATCAATGCCGGAAAAAGCTATCACTGTATTTTCCTGGTTGCCAGCTTTTATAACAACCGTATGTAGTACGACTAATTGCCTTGCTATTTCTGTACAATGTTTAATCACTTTATCAAAGCGATACCTCTTTTAGCTGAACTCAACATTCTGTATTAGTGCTACTTATTAAACTGTACCACTGCTCACATTACTATTATATAACCATTACTCTCCCTCTTGACAGAGATTAAACTTTGTATTTAGACAAAAGTACTAAACAATTGAATGACATAATTGAATATGCGTATCCTTAAATATCGAGGAAACCCCTATTACGTCATCAACTATGCTATTAAAAATCACAAGAAAAAGATTACTGGCATCGAAAGTGTACATCGATATTAATATCATACTCAATCTGTTTATTGTCGCTGTGTTGTCTTGTGTTAACCCCAGGCCCGATGTCTGAATTTTGATATGCCCAAGATGTAACATACATTTAAATATGAAAATATGATGTCAAATCGACTTGCAGAGTAAGGAATCGTGAATGAAATATCATGAAAATATATAACGAACAGGCTAAAGCTTTACAAGCTTATAATAAATCATATTTTGTATCATCCAAATCAGTGATTACCTAATTCAATCCCAGCTTCGTGCATGAGTATTACTTTATTGGAGCCATAAAGCTTTACCAGGCTACTTCTTTTCGTTCTTAAAGTTAAATCCTAATACGCAGTGGGCTTTTAGAGCTGCACTAGCTTCGATTGTGACTATTTTTAAAACTGTTTTGTCAGATTTTGATTTTGATAATCATAATATTGCACACCTGAATAGTATTGAATCACTATACATAGAATCGTGGAGCAATATATCCAATCAAATTGATTGTGGGTTCTGCACCCTAAAATCAACACTCACAAACAAATCCTGATTTTAACTTGTTACTACTTATAGATACTATGTCTATTTATTAGAGTTTTAACAATTTTCAGTGAATAAATATATAATTTGTTGATTGTCTGTCAGATCGGAAAAAACCTAATGTCCAGTTACAGCTACTGCAGGTTTAAGTACGAGAACAAGTCATCAGTTCCTTTATTGTACCTCGAATTTCTCGATGGATAAGAGTCCATATTGTCGGTACAGTGTTCACTCCAGCAATGTGTAATGTAACTACCACAACAGCTGTGTAGTCGTCCAGGCAATCTGGACAAAAGTGGTCCACATTCAAAATAACAAGTAAAGGTACCCACACAATTAACAAGCAAAACTTTGTCAACTGAAAGAGTTTAACCATTTTGTTGTATGTAGATTGTAGAGCTGCTCCTCCAGAAACATTTCTGTTTGTAACTGTTTTCTTAATCATACGCATAATCCGAATGGAGAACATTTGGTTGAGTAAACAAGTAGGAATAACGATGATAAACATGAAGACACAGAAGTAGATGGTAGTTGGAACAGCCAACGGAGAACAGTAGAAATATTGACTGTCTCGTTCACTGTAAAGAGTATTGAAGCTAAATGCAGGAATAAAGCTGAAAATAATAGTTCCCGCCCATCCTATACTTGCTAATATGCAGGCTTGTTTAGTAGTGTTTCCTGCTAAACTCTCGAATGGCTTAGTAAGCTGGTAATTTAGTGTAATTAGAAGCACAAGACATGAAGTTTCACTCGATATTAGGCTTAGAACGAGGAGGCAGAACGGTATTACACATCCCCAGTAACTGTCAAAATCAGATGCAATAATTACCGCAAGAAATGACGGAACCGTTACGGTCGCCGAAAGCACTATGGCAAACATGAAATTCACTTCTAGGTAGTTACCAACGTTGTGGAGATTTGAGTTGACATACACTGCCAAGATGGCAAATGTGATGATCAGGACATCATACAGACAGACAAAGGCTATTATAACTGTAATGCCGATGGGAGTTTGATTGTTAACACTAGGTTGTGTGTCGTTTCCATCCATAATTCATACTCTTAGATATTCCTGGACCAATCCTTAAGCTTGTCAGGAACCAAAGATGTTTCTATAGCTGCAACAATGTTAATTCTGTTTATTATGCCCTCTTAGCTATCATCAATGATCTACGTCGTAAAACCCTTCTCCACTCCATAATGCGATATTTTCCATCCTCTTTGGCCTGTGTTGCATTCGACGAATCGTCCTTGATCAGTAGTAGATGGCTAAGAACGATATCAGTACAGCTGCTAAGTATCAAACAACTGTAGCGGTAATCACAAACCAATACGCCTTCTAGAATGCAGTAACTCCTTATATGCTATGATTAGTGCCTGGGTGAATCAACACGTGACTGGTAATTGTCAACAGCAATTAATGGCCAATCGAAATAATTTCTAGCGTTGCCAGGTTGTAATTTACAGTAATATTTCAAGCTATATAGATAAGCTAATTTTCCGTGTTTATTTACATGTGCGAAGTTGAAACCATCGTCCGACGCCCAACGGCGACATTACTGTGTTAAAAGAACGGAAACTGCGGAAATCATACAGAGTGTTTTGATAATATTTAATATAATAAATATTAAAGACTACTTATAAAGCATGGGGAAAGTTTCAAAACAAAACCACCACGTTAAAAAACCTATTAAGTCTTCAAAGGTGTATGGTTATGGGTAGTGGAAATGTAAATCAGAATTTTTAGATAAATTACATAGTCTTCAATATTCAATCCAATGAAAACAGGCTAAATGCAACCCTACAATTTTTCAATGAGTCACAAATGCACCGCAGAGATGCAAATTTAACATTTCGAATGAGCTGAGAGATTAGATTTCATTTAGGATTGAAACATACACCTATCTTAATTAAATGTACACCCTTTCAATTATGTTTAGTTGTCCACAATGTACAAGTATGATGTAGAGGTCGAAATCTATCGACGCCAGTTGTTCAGGTGATTTTGAACCTCGTTCTTACTTCCTCATTACGATTGCCAGATAAAGGTCCAATTCTGTATATTCCTGAGGTGCACAGTTGATACATCGTGGTTATAAAGTCAGGGAGCAATGAAAGTGTTTTGCTGTCGCTAACTTTAAGTTGTATCGGTTGATAAAACCCCAATAATCTGCAAATTTCACTCATTATTGAAGCCCCTCCTTCGGGTAGATAACAATACATAGCATTTAATTTAATGTGCATATGTCATTCAAAAAAAACTCTAACGACTTCATACTTGGGTCTTCTTACATGGACAAGAGCACATCATTTTATATATAGCTCGGCGATTTTCTTTAAGTCTAAGACAATACAACAGAGACCCAAAAGGAGAAACAGTGGCCAACAGGAGAGTCGCCAACGCTAAGACTAAATACAGATCAAAACATTCAGGACAAAAGTACATAACACTTCCAAATGTAATCATCGGTATCCAACCAAGTATCAATATGCCAAGGAGGAGAACCAGTGTCGCCAAATTTCTTTTTGATCTTCCTTGGAGGAATAAATTGTGTGGAAGTGCACCTCTGTACGAAGTGTTGATCTGTCTGATCACTTTTCTTATTTCATAATGTGCGCGGAAGTAGAAGCCGTATCCTGTAATGACAACTGGTGTAATGGTAAAGTATATACTGATAACGAAGTATGGAGTGGTTGGTAATAACAGTGGGAAACAAACGAAATCATCTTCGTGTCTTGACTTCCAGTAATTGTTCCAAGGTGTAGCCGGAATGATGGCAATGGTGACACTGGCAATCCAACAAATTATTGATGCTCTCACAAACACTTTCTTTGTCTTGTCTAAGTTGGCTCGAAAGGGGTGGACAACTTGGTAGTACACACATATTGACGATAGCATGATACCAAAGGCAGAAGTTGCAAGGCTGAGGACAATAACACAGTCGACAACAACGCAGGCTGCATAATTTCGGAAACTCTCTGGAACGTTAAGCATCCAAGTAGCCAAGGGAACAGTTACGGTACCAGTAAGAATAGTAGACCCAAGAACATTAACGTGCATCATCTTTGTAAGCAAGTTGAGCCTCCTGTTTAAAACAACAGCGACTACAGCGACGATGCTGCCCAGAAGGTTAAGGATACACATAGTAACAAGGAAAGCAGTCACAGCTGTTGGTATGGTATGATACCTTGGGTTATCAGCAGTAGAATTATGTTCCATTTGTAACATATTTTGGTCTCAAACAAACAAGTTCTTCATAGTGACATTTACAGGAACTTCAAAATCGGAACCCGTTGTAGACATGATCCAGTGCAGTTCGTACATCACCCTTTATTGTGAAATCATTCATCTATTCTATTTTACCTTAAATAAGTATGGAAGGGGTAACGGGAAAATAGGACGACCTACTTTACATATATTACTGGCTTTAATATACATTTTAATGTTCTATACTTCTGTTTGATTATGAACAGGTGTTTGCCTGTATAAGCTGTCAAGGGTTCTTCAAAATACAGGTGGAACATTTGCGTTACGTTTCATCCAGACATAATTTTTGAGTTGTGTTATAGTACTGTGGATGATGCACATACGCAATAGAATATCAAAGTGGTAGGGTATGTAAACCTGTATATCTCAAGATGGTGGATAGTATTCGCATTTGTCCTAATCACGATGGTAAACTAAGCTATGTAAAATGAGACATTGCAGCAAAATACAAATTAAAGTGCAAAACACTGTATTATATATAGATGTTCCGGATTGAAGAGTAAGCTTTAGGACGATCGAGTGCAGTGAGGTGTAATACCTGATAATAAACATCTCGGTTTGTATGTGATACAATTCTAAAGTTCGAACATGTACACGAGAGAGTATTTCTGTAGAGAACAAGTACAAGAAAAGGGTCTATGCATGTTACAGTTTATACTTTTATGTATTTTTCATCTCAATATTCATCCCCTCTCTCACATAATTATTATAGATGATTTGATTTATTGAAGTAAATGGCATCAAATACTACATGACTGCCACTATCATAAATTGACTATTGGTGTGGTATTTAAGGTAGAATATGCCTCGACGGCCAATTTCCCTAATTCAGAAAATCTCTCCAAAGTGTGCTGTGTGAAACAGTGATCTTCATCATTTTGAATAATAAAATATATTCGGTGTTCATCATCTCGTTTCCAAAGAAGACAACAATCTTTAATTCACGATTTGGCAATCTTTTTAAAATAGAGTAATTTTCAGATCATTTTGATCTATTATTAAACAATTTGCATGGTGCTCTGATTACCTTTTCTTGGTTGTAACTGCGATGTTTTGAGTGTTGATGAGCAAAGTAACGGCACAAATTGAGATTCATCTAATATTTGAAAGACACATACTATGGTCCATACAACGTTAAAGACATGTTTTCATTGTCTAATATTAATATTCATTACCGTACACCTTACTTTGTATAACTCAAAATATTGATTGACCGCGCACCATGTACTATATAACTAATTTCAAATTTTTATGATGTATTAATCCGGAAGATGATTTATTCGCCTTTTGAATCCTTTACACGTGAGATGAAGAGAATATTGTCATTAGCAACCGTCTCTTAACCGTCTCCTAGATAACATCTCTTGCAAACATTTGCTCGAAAGCTGGAAATTAAAAGACCTGTATTGGATATAAAATCGAAACGTGTGTTTATGTTTACTCAATAGATGAATGTCGATCTCTGGACAACTGTGAGTCGTGCATTCACTACACTAAAGTGGTTATTTTTATCTATAATTTTACAATGTTTGCATGTGAATAACGTAAAAGCATTTACATAGCCGATGGTATCCATTATATTAGTGACAGTGAGATGTGGCAAATATATCATGATATTGTTGTTGCTCCGACATACAAATAGTCGTTAGGTATATTATGTGATGACAACCAGGCTGTCATAGAACGGCCATTAAGATGATAAGCCGGAAGGTGTCTTATGGTTGCATTCATTATAGCCAGACATCAAAAATCAATGCAATTTAAAAAACGTCACGCGCTGTTTTAAAACTGACATGTTTATGACACTAATGTAATGCCCCGTAATTGCTTTCAAATGCAGTATCTAATAGATTTCATAAGCTATATTTATTGATCCTATTGGGGTCAATATCAGCTACACTGTACATCATCTTCGTACTCAAATTTACCCACCTAAATCTGTGATAATGAACTTCATACTCGTGAATTGAGTTATAGTGGTTGTTTCTATGACTGAGTGAATCCTCTAGGGTGACGGTATAATGGTTGATAAACGGTTTATTGCGGAACACTTCTGTTTGCATTAAGAATTCAGCAGAGATCTGATCGTGCTGAGACGCTTCTAGATGATTAATGCTAGCAGGCGGTGTTGATGTACGGGTAACCAATATGCACGTAGTCAAGGTAAATGCTTGAACAATATCTAGTCATAGAAAGGGGCGAGAAAGTAGCCATTCAAAATGACCAAGTCCCTTTGACATCGAGAAGCATTCGGATGGACACGGAGCATACGCTTCTCTTTCAACCTTCGTGGATATTTCATTATCACTTTCCATCTCGACATATCCTGTGTCGTGGAACTCTGAAACATGTAAAATCTATACTTTTACTCAATGTTCCATCTGACAACGCCGTACATTGGAAAATCATGATCGCTACTCTGACTCTAATATTGTGTTCACTTGTTTTCTCAATACTCAAGTGTTTTACTCAATATCTAAAACAGTCATTTGAACCCCATCTGGACAGGACAATGCCTGGTCCTGGATTACACATCGGAATAACAGTCTTTTTGGCGGTCGTATGCATTGTGGTGGCGACTTTATGTGTGCTTTTTCTTTTAGCTGTAATCCTGAACAAAAGCTGCATAATTTAATGTGTGGCCTACACAGTCAACTCTTGTGCACCAGTTTTATCATTTCTACTTTCACGGTACCGCTACATATTTGGATGCTTAGTGTACCTGGGAGTTATTACAACTACTACGCGTGTGTCACGACGGCTGCAGTGACTTCATTCACAATAACAGCATGGGTGTTACACGTTTTAAACGTCATGCTCCATGCCTATGTGCAAGTATTCTACCCGTTCCATGCAGAGCTAGACGTTACGGCTAGGAAATTCTACATTAGTTCCGCTGTCGCTTGGAGTCTGGCTTTGTTCTCTGCAGGGGTCTTGTTCGTATGGAACCGATATTCAGACTATCGGTACCTTGAAGATTTTGTATGCTCGCCACTCGACGTACCCACAAAATCTTACATGATGATTTGTTTATATGGAATTATGGTCCCAGTCATCATAATGGAATATATCATCGGAACGAGAATACTACTAAAAGCGCGGGAAAGTGCCAGACAAATTCAGGTCCTAGAAGCAGCTGTTAGACACACCCAGCAATCTGAAGAATCTGTCAACCATGGATCACATGGTTCTAAATCTAGACGTGTTGTGTTTCTACTAACGTTAGATTTACTGATAGGAGGTTGGCTACCGATATTTATAATTCAAAATTTGGTTTATTTTTACAGGCAGGATGTTGATTTGCAATTATGTTCGATTCTGTTTATGTTTGCTCTTCTGTGTGTAGCTGTTGGTCCATTGGCTCACTGGATACGTAGGGGTGAATCATTGAAAGCAGTCAGAGCCATGTTCAAATGTAACAGTTATTTTTGAAATTTCGAGGCCAACTAGAATGCATTGTATTTGTTTGCTTCAAGCAAATACTTTATTGAATAATTGATACTTCTGACTTTTTGAGAGTTTACAGATGATCGGGTACACATTCCTGGCTTTACATTATTATACTTACAAACATATTTAACCATCACTTCGTTACATCATGTTAGCGTGACAGTGTCGAGTATGTTCATTTTGTTATAAATCAAAAAATCAAGGAAATACAGCAAAATACAAGTAAAGACAAAGTAGTCAAATATCATTTGTTAATACATGAAACTTTGACATTTTCTGTAAACAGTGGTTTGAACAGATACATTTGTCATATTATCACAAACTCTATGCTTTGATTCAAAGAGAATAACGTCATTGAAATAGATAATATGACAGACTGTAGTACATTTGCTTAATTTTCAATTTATAAGACAATGAACTCTAATAATCCGACATAGGAAATCGATACCGGAAGAAACTGAGTATTTTCTGCTTGGTAGCTTTTAATCATAACAATATGATATCTAATCGAAATAACTTGCAAATATCATGCATGAAATATCTTGAAAAGATACGACAGGCTAAAGTTTGCCAGCTTATAATAAATCTTATTTTGTTTCTTTCAAATCTGTGATTGCCTATATGTAAAGAATCTAGCCAAGTGTTAAAGGCCAGGGTTTGAATCCCAGGTTCTCGCATGATTGCTGCCTTGTTGGATCTATAAGAATTACATAGGACCATTCATGTGTTTTTGCTCAACGTTTTTCTAAAGACTGTGCCTAAAATGACATCCTAATCCGCAGTGGGCTTTAAAAGCTGCATTACCTTCAACTTTGACTATTTTTAAAACTGTTTTGGTAGATAAAATGACTTTAATAGCCATATTATTGCACATCATTTATATATATATATATATATATATATATATATATATATATATATATATATATATATATATATATATATATATATATATATATATATCATATTGTTATGATTAAAAGCTACCAAGCAGAAAAAAAAATAAAAATATATATATATATATATATATATATATATATATATATATATATATATATATATATATATATATATATATATATATATACCAAATACACAAGTTATGGTACGGAGCCGTTACTCAGAGTTTCACGCTTGAATGCGATCTTCGAACGACTAAATTTTAACGGAAATTCAAGTGATTGTACTGAACTTTCAAAGTGTGTTTGGAAAATAAAGGAGTCCGGCCACCAGTATTCCATCAACTGGGCTATCATTGCCCATGCAGCCGACTACTCTAATGCAACAGGTGCAACCTGTGTCTTACAGAGAAGATGTTTATCATCAGTGCAAATAAATTGGGACTCTTTAATAAACGATCAGAACTGATTTCAAAGTGCCGCCATGAAAACAAATACATTCTTTCATTCCACCATGTCAAACCTCAACGCGCATCACATCCGGGTACCAGTTCTTCTGCGAGTTCGAATTCAATCACTTGAATTTCCGTTAAAATTTAGTCGTCCGAAGATCGCATTCAAACGTGAAACTCTGAGTAACGGCTCCATACCATAACTGATGTATTTTGTGTAATACAGCTCTGCTTCTCAGTATTGAGCGCTTTTCCTTCTGTTAATGACTTACCTCTTACACTGAATTAGATATATATATATATATATATATATTTATCACATAAATACGTGCATATCTTCTACTGTGTGACGTCAAACAGGGGTGATTTCAGAGCATATCTACCGAACTATTTTTTCTCCGTACTGTTCGAGTGCTCGTGTCAATCCTACGCTACGATCAAGTTTATCGTAATAATTATGTGCTTTCAAAACGTAAATGCATACATTACGTTACATATATCCTTGGATGACATGAGTTTGATACGTAGAAGTCCTTTTATTTTAATTTGATACATCTTATTCTATTTAAAAATCACGTAGATTATCGATGTAGCAGCCGGCAAGCTTACTTCCGATTTTCCGTCGAGCTCAGATCTCCGAACTTACACAACCCGAGAAAATATGATTAAAATGACGGCACAAAAGTATTCAGACAATTCTACTTACGTTTTAAACTAAATTCGATATAACATGTACATCGCAAGGTTATAACCGATAATTTTGGTTGAGAAACCACACTACAGTATGACCGATACCATACATATGGTAAGCTTGACCTCGCGACAGGTCACGCGATTATGTAATTTGCATAGCCATCGGGCGCCATTTTTTAATACGCGATGAAGAATATAGTGCGATGAAATGATGCAGTATTCGTAAAATACGATTTAAAATTTTAGAAAAATACGGGGAAATACTTAGTTATGTGATAAATATATAATTCCATGAAATCAATGTTAGTTTTACGTCATAATGCTCCTCGTATGATTCCGCGGACTACAAATTCTCGCCTACCGGCTCGAATTTGTATTAGTCCGCGGAATCATACTCGGAGCATTATGACGTAAAACTAACATTGATTTCATGGGATTATATATAAATATATATAAATATATATATATATATATATATATATATATATATATATATATATATATATATATAACTCGGTGAGTATCAATCTGCTAAGACAGTGCTCTATACCGCAGTGGCAGAGCGTAATAGTTTTGGTAGTACTGGAACTCTTTCTTGGGTGTAACTCGGAGTTTCACGCATATTGCGATCATCAGACACTCTCTGATGATCGCAATATGCGTGAAACTCCGAGTTACACCCAAGAAAGAGTTCCAGTACTACCAAAACTATATATATATATATATATATATATATATATATATATATATATATATATATATATATATATATATATATATATATATATATATCCAATCAGGTCTACACCCTAAAATCGACACCCCAATAAATCCTCATTTCAAGTCATCACTATACTACTAATAGATAAAATAGACATCGAAATGACATATGCAATGTCTTATATTAGAGTTTTTAACAATTGTCACAATATATTGTTGGTTTTATGATCAAAAAATGTATCTAGTTACAGTTTTTGCAGGTTTAAGTACGAGAACAAGTCAGCAGTTTCTTTATTGTACCTCGAATTTCTAGATGGATAAGAGTCCATATGGTCGGTACAGTGTTCACTCCAGCAATGTGTAATGTAACTACCACAACTACTGTGTAGTCGTCGATGCAATCTGGACAAAAGTGCTCCACATTCAAGATAGCAATTAAAGGTACCCATACAATTAACAAGCAAAGCTTCATCAACCGGAAGAGTTTAACCATTTTGTTGTATGTAGATTGTAGCGCTGCTCCTCCAGAAACGTTTTTGTTTGTAAGTGTTTTCTTAATCATACGCATAATCCGAATGGAGAACATTTGGTTGAGTAAACAAGTAGGAATAACGATGATAAACATGAAGACACAGAAGTATATGGTAGTTGGAACAGCCAACGGAGAACAGTAGAAATATTGACTGTCTCGTTCACTGTAAAGAGTATTGAAGCTAAATGCCGGAATAAAGCTGAAAATAATAGTTCCCGCCCATCCTATACCTGCTAATATGCAGGCTTGTTTAGTAGTGTTTCCCGCTAAACACTCGAATGGTTTTGTAAGCTGGTAATTCATTGTAATTAGAAGCACAAGACATGAAGTTTCACTCGATATTAGACTTAGAACGAGGAGGCAGAACGGTATTACACATCCCCAATAACTGTCAAAATCAGATGCAATAATTACCGCAAGAAATGACGGAACCGTTACGGTCGCCGAAAGCACTATGGCAAACATGAAATTCACTTGAAGATAGTTACCAACGTTGTGGAAATTTGAGTTGACATACACTGCCAAGATTGCAAATGTGATGATCAGGACATCATACAGACAGAGAAAGGCTATTATAACTGTGATACCGATGGGAGTTTGATTGTTAACACTAGGTTGTGTGTCGTTTCCATCCATACTTCATTCTCTTAGATGTTCAATTAGTAGTGGCCAATCTCTCTTATAAACGAAAAGGGTCATAAATGTCCTGAAAGCGAGCCTGGACCAGTCCTTAAGCTTGTCAGGAACCAAAGATGTTTCTATAGCTGCAACAATATGTTAATTCTGTTTATCATACCCGCTTAGCTATCATCAATGTTCTACATCGTAAAACCCTTCTCCACTCCATAATGCCATATTTTCCATCCTCTTTGGCCTGTGTTGCATTCGACGAATCGTCCTTGATCAGTAGTAGATGGCTAAGAACGATATCAGTACAGCTGCTAAGTATCAAACAACTGTAGCCGTAATCACAAATCAATACACCTTCTAGAACGCAGTAACTCCTTATATGCTATCACAAGTACCTGGATGACTCAACACGTGACTGCTAATTGTCAACAGCAATTAATGTCCAATCGAAATAATTTCTAGCGTTGCCAGGTTGTAATTTAAAGTAATATTTCAAGCTATGTAGATAAGCTAATTTGCCATGTTTATTTACATGTGCGAAGTTGAAACCATCGTCCGACGCCCAACGGCGACATTACTGTGTTAAAAGTATGGAAACTGCGGAAATCATACAGAGTGTTTTGATAATATTTAATATAATAGATATGATACTACTTGTAAAGCATAACACAAGTTTCAAAACAAAACCACCACGTTAAAAAACCTATGAAGTATTCAAAGGTGTATGGTTACGGGCAGTGGAAAGATAAATCACACTTTTTAGATAAATTACATAGTCTTCAAGATTCAATCCAATGAAAACAGGCTAAATGCAACCCTACAACTTTCAGTGAGTCACAAATGCACCACAGAGATGCAAATTTAAGATTTCGAATGAGCTGAGAGATTAGATTTCATTTAGGATTGAAACATAAACCTATCTTAATTAAATGTACACCCTTTCAATTATGTTTAGTTGTCCACAATGTACAAGTATGATGTTGAGGTGGAAATCTATCGACGCCAGTTGTTCAGGTGATTTTGAACCTCGTTCTTACTTCCTCATTACGATTGCCTGATAAAGGTCCAATTGTGTATACTCCTGAGGTGCACAGTTGATACATCGTAGTTATAAAGTCAGGGAGCAATGAAAGTGTTTTGCTGTCGCTAACTTTAAGTTGTATCCGTTGATAAAACCCCAATAATCTGCAAATTTCACTCATCCTTCGGGTAGATAACAATACATAGCATTTAATTTAATGTGCATATGTCATTAAAAAAAACTCTAACGACTTCATACTTGGGTCTTCTTACATGGACAAGAGCACATCATTTTATATATAGCTCGGCGATTTTCTTTAAGTCTAAGACAATACAATAGAGAACCAAAAGGAGAAACAGTGGCCAACATCAGAGTCGCCAAAGCTAAGACTAAATACAGATCAAAACATTCAGGACAAAAGTACATAACACTTCCAAATGTAATCATCGGTATCCAACCAAGTATCAATATGCCAAGGAGGAGAACCAATGTCGCCAAATTTCTTTTTGATCTTCCTTGGAGGAATAAATTGTGTGGAAGTGCACCTCTGTATGAAGTATTGATCTGTCTGATCACTTTTCTTATTTCATAATGTGCACGGAAGTAGAAGCCATATCCTGTAATGACAACTGGTGTAATGGTAAAGTATATGCTGATAACGAAGTATGGAGTGGTTGGTAATAACAGTGGGAAACAAACGAAATCATCTTCGTGTCTTGACTTCCAGTAATTGTTCCAAGGTGTAGCCGGAATGATGGCAATGGTGACACTGGCAATCCAACAAATTATTGATGCTCTCACAAACACTTTCTCTGTCTTGTCTAAGTTGGCTCGAAAGGGGTGGACAACTTGGTAGTACACACATATTGACGATAGCATGATGCCAAAGGCAGAAGTTGCAAGGCTGAGGACAATAACACAGTCGACAGCAACGCAGGCTGCATAGTTTCGGAAACTCTCTGGAACGTTAAGCATCCAAGTAGCCAAGGGAACAGTTACAGTACCAGTAAGAATAGTAGACCCAAGAACATTAACGTGCATCATCTTTGTAAGCAAGTTGAGCCTCCTGTTTAAAACAACAGCGACTACAGCGACGATGCTGCCCAGAAGGTTAAGGATACACATAGTAACAAGGAAAGCAGTCACAGCTGTTGGTATGGTATGATACCTTGGGTTATCAGCAGTAGAATTGTGTTCCATTTGTAACATATTTTGGTCTCAAACAAACCAACAATTACAAGTTCATCAGAGTGACATTTACAGCAACTTCAAAATCATAACCCGTTGTAGACATGCAGTTCGTACATCACCCTTTATCGTGAAATCATTCATCTATGCTATTTTACCTTAAATAAGTATGGAAGGGATAACGGGAAAATAGGACGAACTACTTCACATATATTACTGGCTTTAATATACATTTTAATGTTGTATACTTCTGTTTGATTATGAACAGGTGTTTGCCTGTATTAGCTGTCAAGGGTTCTCCAAAATACAGGTGGAACATTTTGCGCTGCGTTTCATCCAGACATAATTCTTGAGTAGTGTTATAGTACTGTGGATGATGCACATACGCACTAGAATATCAAAGTGGTAGGGTATGTAAACCTGTATATCTCAAGATGGTGGAACGTATTCGTATTTACGCTGTTCACGATGGAATACCAAACTATGTAACATGAGGCATGGCAGAAAACTACGAATGAAAGTACAAAACACTGTGTATTATATATAAATGTTCCGGATTGAAGAGTAAACTTTAGGACGATCGAGTGCAGTGAGGTGTAATACTATAATAGTTAACATTGTGGTTTGTATATGATAGACTTCTAAAGTTCAAACAAGTAGACGAGAGAGTATTTCTGTAAAGACCAAGTACAAGAACAAGAACGTTTACTACAATATGAAATAGAACAACAACAACAACAACAACAACAACAACAACAGGATCAGCAAGTACTAAATCTACTATTACTACTACCATGACAAGTTTAAACTCTGTAAAAGTTCTTTCATAAACCTACCATTGCGCTATCACTTATAAAAATGGGATTCATGATTGAAAGGTTTTTCTCACAGACCAACTTTACTTCATGAAATGTATCTGCCGTTAAATATATTGCAGCAATGCCAGGAAACCCCGGATCATCTATGTATGTTACAGTTTATGCTCATATGACCATGTATTTTTCTTCTCCATTTTCATTCCCTCTCTCACATAATTGTTATATACATGACTTGATTTATTGAATTAATGGAATCAAATACTACATGACTGCCACTGTCACAAATGGGTTTTTATACGAATGACTATTGGTGTGTATTTAAAGTAGAATATGCCTCGAAAGCCAATTTCCCTACGTCAGAAAATCGAAAATATTAAATCCCTCTAAAATGTGCTATATAAAACAGTGATCTTCGTCCTTTTGTAGTAATTAAAGATATTGATCTTGTTTTCGTAGTCTAATATTAATATTGATTGACCACGCACCATGTACTATATAACTAATTTCAAATGTTTATGATGTATTAATCCGGAAGATGATTTATTCGCCTTTTGAATCCTTTACACGTGAGATAAGGAGAATATTGTCATTAGCAACCATCTCTTAACCGTCTCCTAGATACCATCTCTAGCAAACATTCAGAATGAACTATTGCTAGAAAGCTGGAAAGACTTAAAAGACCTGCATTGGATATACAATCGAAACATGTCGGTTTATGTTTACTCAATAAACAAATGTCAATCTCTTGGGAAACAGAGTCGTGCATACACGTTGACACCACTACAGTGGTTATTTTTATCTCAGTTGAATGTGTAATTTACAATGTTTGTGTGTGAATAGCGTAAACGCATTTATATAGCCGATGGTATCCATTAGTGACAGTGAGATACGGCAAATATATCATGACATATAAACAACAAGGAGTCAAACACTATAACTAAAAGTATATTATGTGATGACAACCAGGCTGTCATAGATCGGCAATTAAGATTACATGCCGGAAGGTGAAAGGTGTCTAATTTTTGTATTCATTATAGCAAGACATGAAAAATCTATGCAATATTTTTTTTTAAAACGTCATACGCTGTTTTATAGTTGACAGGTTTATGACACTAATGTAATGCCCCCATAATAACTTCCAAATGCAGTATCTAATAAATTTCATAAAATGTATTTATTGGTCATATTGGGGTCAATATCAGCTACACTGTACATCATCTTCGTATTCACATTTACCCACCTAAATCCGTGATAATGAACTTCATACTCGTGAATTTAGTTATAGGGGTTGCTTCTATGACAGAATGAATTCTCTTGGGTGACGGTATAATGATTGATAAACGGTTGATTGCGGAACACTACTGTTTGCATTAAGAATTCAACTAAGATCTGATCGTCCTGAGACACCTCTATTGAAATGGTTAGTACTAGCAGGTGGCATTGATGTACGGGTAACCAATGCAACAAAGATGTGGTCGTTGCCAATATGCACGTCGTCAAGGTAAATGCTTGAAAACTGTCTAGCCATAGAAAGTGGTGAAAAAGTAGCCATTCAACATGACCAGGACCCAATGACATGTAGAAGCATTCGGATTGACTTGGATCGTACGGTCCTATGTTTGTCTGCATTGCTGATAATTCGTGGATATTTCATTATCACTTTCCATCTCGACATATCCTGTGTCTCTGTACTCTGAAACATGTTATATCTAAGTGTACCATCAAACAGTATGTTACACATTGGAAAAACATGCTCACGTTTTGACTTATTTTGACTCTATAGTGTGATGTTTCTTTATTGTGTTCACTTGTTTTCTCAATACTCGAGTGTTCATATCTAAACAGTCATTTGAACCCCATCTGGACAGGACAATGTCTGGTCCTGGATTACACATCGGAATAACAGTCTTTTTGGCGGTCGTATGCATTGTAGTGGCGACTTTATGTGTGCTTTTTCTTTTAGCTGTAATCCTGAACAAAAAGCTGCATAATTTAATGTGTGGCCTACACAGTCAACTCTTGTGCACTAGTTTTATCATTTCTACTTTCACGTTACCGCTACATATTTGGATGCTTAGTGTACCTGAGAGTTATTACAACTACTACGCGTGTGTCACGACGGCTGCAGTGACTTCATTCACAGTAACAGCATGGGTGTTACACGTTTTAAACGTCATGCTCCATGCCTATGTGCAAGTATTCTACCCGTTCCATGCAGAGCTAGACGTTACGGCTAGGAAATTCTACATTAGTTCCGCTGTCGCTTGGAGTCTGGCTTTGTTCTCTGCAGGGGTCTTGTTCGTATGGAACCGATATTCAGACTATCGGTACCTTGAAGATTTTGTATGCTCGCCACTCGACGTACCCACAAAATCTTACATGATGATTTGTTTATATGGAATTATGGTCCCAGTCATCATAATGGAATATATCATCGGAACGAGAATACTACTAAAAGCGCGGGAAAGTGCCAGACAAATTCAGGTCCTAGAAGCAGCTGTTAGACACACCCAGCAATCTGAAGAATCTGTCAACCATGGATCACATGGTTCTAAATCTAGACGTGTTGTGTTTCTACTAATGTTAGATTTACTGATAGGAGGTTGGCTACCGATATTTATAATTCAAAATTTGGTTTATTTTTACAGACAGGATGTTGATTTGCAATTATGTTCGATTCTGTTTATGTTTGCTCTTCTGTGTGTAGCTGTTGGTCCATTGGCTCACTGGATACGTAGGGGTGAATCATTGAAAGCAGTCAGAGCCATGTTCAAATGTAACACTTATTTTTGAAATTTCGAGGCCAACTAGAATGCATTGTATTTGTTTGCTTCAAGCAAATACTTTATTGAATAATTGATACGTCTGACTTTTTGAGAGTTTACAGATGATCGGGTACACATTCCTGGCTTTACATTACAAACATATTTAACCATCACTTCGTTACATCATGTTAGCGTGACAGTGTCGAGTATGTTCATTTTGTTATGAATCAAAAAATCAAGGAAATACAGCAAAATACAAGTAAAGACAAAGTAGTCAAATATCATTTGTTAATACATGAAACTTTGAAATTTTCTGTAAACAGTGGTTTGAACAGATACATTTGTCATCATATTATCACAAACTCTATACTTTAAGTCAAAGAGAATAACGTCATTGAAATAAATAAGATGACATACTGTAGTACATTTGCTTAATTTTCAATTTATAAGACAATGAACTCTAATGATCCGACATAGGAAATCGATACCGGAAGAAACTGACCGAGTATTTTCTGCTTGGTAGCTTTTAATCACTTTATCAAAACAATACCCATTTTAGCTACACTGAACATTCTGTATTATTGCTACTTATTAAACTGTACCAGTGGCAGTATAGTATTCTATCTACATTGCTATATATAACTTAACATTATACTCCTTCTTGACGGAGATTAAACTTTATATTTAGACATAAGTACTAAAACAATTAAACGGCATAATTTAGTATGCGTATCCTTAAATGTCGAGGAAACCCTATTACGTCATCAACTGTACTAAAAGCACAAGAGAAAGATTAAAGGCGTGCATTGACATTAATATTATACTAGATCAGCTAATCGTCGTTGTAATATCTTGTGGGGGTAGGAAATACTATGACTCAGCTGTGCCACTTTAAATGGCCTAATCATCCGAATGTCTGCATTTGCATATGCCCAACAATATAACAATATGATATCTAATCGAAATAACTTGCATGAAATATCTTGACAACATACAACATGCTAAATTTTTGCCAGCTTCTAATAAATCATATTTTGTTTCTTTCAAATCTGTGATTCCCTATATGTAAAGAATCTAGCCTGGTGTTAAAGGCCAGAGTTTCAATCCCAGGTTCTCGCATGAGTGCTGCCTTGTTGAAGCTATAAGGATTATGTAGGACCATTCTTTTGTTTTAGCTCAAAGTTTTTCTAAATTCTGGCTGCTTCCTTTGCACCTAAAATGACATCCTAATCCGCAGTTGGCTTTAAAAGGTGCACTAGCTTCAACTGGGATTATTTTTAAAACTGCTTTGGCAGATAAAATGGCTTTAATAACCATAATGTTGTATTTCATATAATATATCAAATTGATTTTGGGGGGTGCCCTAAAATCGCCCCCCCCCCTAATAGATCCTGTTTTCAAGTCATCACTTTACTACTTATAGATAAAATAAACATCGAATTGACATATACAATGTCTAATATTAGAGTTTTTTAACACGTTTCACAATATATTGTTGGTTTTATGATCAAAAGATAATCTCCTAGTTACAGTTAGTCCATGTTTAAGTACATGAACAAGTCAACAGTTTCTTTATTGTACCTCGAATTTCTCGATGGATTAAAATACATATGGTCGGTACAGTGTTCACTCCAGTGATATGTAATGTAACTACCACGACAACTGTGTAGTCGTCGATGCAATCTGGACAAAAGTGGTCCACATTCAAGATAGCAATTAAAGGTACCCATACAATTAACAAGCAAAGCTTCATCAACCGGAAGAGTTTAACCGTTTTGTTGTATGTAGATTGTAGAGCTGCTCCTCCTGAAACATTTTTGTTTGTAACTGTTTTCTTAATCATGCGCATGATCCGAATGGAGAACATTTGGTTGGCCACACAAATAGGAATAATTATAACAAACAAGAAGACACAGAAATAGACAGTTGTTGGAACAGCCAACGGAGTACAGTAAAAATATTGCCTGTTGCGTTCTTCGTACAGGGCATTGATGTTTAACGCAGGAATAAAGCTGAAAATGATATTTCCCACCCATGCTATACCTGCTAATATGCAAGCTTGTCTAGTGGTGTTTCCCGCTAAACTCTCGAATGGTTTTGTAAGCTGGTAATTTATTGTAATTAGAAGCACAAGACACGAAGTTTCACTCGATATTAGACTTACAATGAGGAGGCAGAACGGTATTACACATCCCCAATAACTGTCGAAATCAGATGCAATAATTACCGCAAGAAATGACGGAACCGTTACGGTCGCCGAAAGCGCGATGGCAAACATGAAATTCACTTGCAGGTAGTTACCAACGTTGTGGAGATTTGAGTTGACATACACTGCCAAGATTGCAAATGTGCTGATCAGGACATCACACAGACAGACAAAGGCTATTATAACTGTGATACCGATGGGAGTTTGGTTGTTAACACTAGGTTGTGTGTCGTTTCCATCCATCATTTTCTTAGATGTTCCATCAGAAGTTTCCAATCGATCCTACAACCAAGAAGTGTCACAAGTGTCTTGAAAGCGAGCCTGGACAAGTCCTTAAGCTTGTTGGAAACCAAAAATGTTCCTATAGCTGGAACAATGTGTTAATTCTGTTTATCATAGCCTCTTAGCTATCATCAATGTCGTACGTGTCAAAACCCGTTTCTACTCCATAGCGTATGATACAATATTTTCGATCTTCTTTGTTCTGTATTGCAGTAGAAGAATCGAAGCAGTAGATGGCTAAGAACGATATCAGTACAGCTGCTACAAATATATCAAACAACTGTAGCCGTAATCGCAAATCAATACACCTGCTAGAACGCAACAACTCCTAATATGCTATCGTGAGTACCTGGATGATTTAACACGTGACTAGTAATTGTCAACAGCAATTTAATGGCCAATCGAAATATTTTCTAGCGTTGCCAGGTTGTAATTTAAAGTAATACTTCACGCTATATACATGAGCTAATTTTCTATGTTTGAAACCATCATTCGACGGCCAATGGAGACATTACTTGTAAAGCATAACACAAGTTTCAAAACAAAACCACCACGTTGAAAAATCTATTAAGTCTTCAAAGGTGTATGGCTACGGGCAGTGGAAAGATAAATCAGTCTTTTTAGATAAATTACGTAGTCTTCATGATTTGATATTCAATCCAATCAAAACAGGAAAAATGCAACCCTACAACTTTCAAATAAGTCACAAATGCACCACATAGATGCGAAATTTAACACGACGAATGGGCCAATAGATGAGATTTCATTTAGGATTGAAACATAACCCACAAACCCATCTTAATTAAATGTACACCCTTTCAATTTTGTTTAGTTGTCCATAATGTACAAGTATGAAGAAGGGGTGGAAATCTATCGACACCAGTTGTTCAGGTGACGTTAAACTTCATTCTTACTTCCTCGTTTAGATAAAGGTACAATTTTGTATATTCCTTCTAGTGCACAGTTGATACATCGTGGTTATAAAGTCATGGAGCAGTGCTAGTGAAATAGTGTTTTGCTGTTGCTAACTTAGAGGGGTATCGATTGATCAAACCCCAATAATGTGAAAATCTCGTTCATTATCAAGTCAAGAATGCCCCTCCTTCTGGTAGATAAGAATACATATCAGCAGGCGTATAATTTAATGTGCATGTGTTATTCCAATCAAAACTCTAATGACTTCATACTTGGGTCTTCTTACATGGACAAGAGCACATAATTTTATATATAGCTCGGCGATTTTCTTTAAGTCTAAGACAATACAACAGAGAACCAAAAGGAGAAACAGTGGCCAACATCAGAGTCGCCAAAGCTAAGACTAAATACAGATCAAAACATTCAGGACAAAAGTACATAACACTTCCAAATGTAATCATCGGTATCCAACCAAGTATCAATATGCTAAGGAGGAGAACCAGTGTCGCCAAATTTCTTTGTGATCTTCCTTGGAGGAATAAATTGTGTGGAAGTGCACCTCTGTACGAAGTGTTGATCTGTCTGATCACTTTTCTTATTTCATAATGTGCACGGAAGTAGAAGCCGTATCCTATGATGATAACTGGTGTAATGGTAAAGTATATGCTGAAAACGAAGTATGGAGTGGTTGGTAATAACAGTGGGAAACAAACAAAATCATCTTCGTGTCTTGACTTCCAGTAATTGTTCCAAGGTGTAGCTGGAATGACGGCAATGGTGACACTGGCAATCCAACAAATTATTGATGCTCTCACAAACACTTTCTTTGTCTTGTCTAAGTTGGCTCGAAAGGGGTGGACAACTTGGTAGTACACACATATTGACGATAACATGATACCAAAGGCAGAAGTTGCAAGGCTGAGGACAATAACACAGTCGACAACAACGCAGGCTGCATAATTTCGGAAACTCTCTGGAACGTTAAGCATCCAAGTAGCCAAGGGAACAGTCACGGTACCAGTAAGAATAGTAGACCCAAGAACGTTAACGTGCATCATCTTTGTAAGCAAGTTGAGCCTCCTGTTTAAAACAACAGCGACTACAGCGACTATGCTGCCCAGAAGGTTAAGGATACACATAGTAACAAGGAAAGCAGTCACCGCTGTTGGTATGGTATGATACCTTGGGTTATCAGCAGTAGAATTATGTTCCATTTGTAACATATTTTGGTCTCAAACAAACAAGTTCTTCAGAGTGACATTTACAGGAACTTCAAAATCGGAACCCGTTGTAGACATGATCCAGTGCAGTTCGTACATCACCCTTTATTGTGAAATCATTCATCTATTCTATTTTACCTTAAATAAGTATGGAAGGGGTAACGGGAAAATAGGACGACCTACTTTACATATATTACTGGCTTTAATATACATTTTAATGATGTATACTTCTGTTTGATTATGAACAGGTGTTTGCCTGTATAAGCTGTCAAGGGTTCTTCAAAATACAGGTGGAACATTTGCGTTACGTTTCATCCAGACATAATTCTTGAGTTGTGTTATAGTACTGTGGATGATGCACATACGCAATAGAATATCAAAGTGGTAGGGTATGTAAACCTGTATATCTCAAGATGGTGGATAGTATTCGCATTTGTCCTAATCACGATGGTAAACTAAGCTATGTAAAATGAGACATTGCAGCAAAATACAAATTAAAGTGCAAAACACTGTGTATTATATATAGATGTTCCGGATTGAAGAGTAAGCTTTAGGACGATCGAGTGCAGTGAGGTGTAATACCTGATAATAAACATCTCGGTTTGTATGTGATACAATTCTAAAGTTCGAACATGTACACGAGAGAGTATTTCTGTAGAGAACAAGTACAAGAAAAGGGTCTATGCATGTTACAGTTTATACTTTTATGTATTTTTCATCTCAATATTCATCCCCTCTCTCACATAATTATTATAGATGATTTGATTTATTGAAGTAAATGGCATCAAATACTACATGACTGCCACTATCATAAATTGACTATTGGTGTGGTATTTAAGGTAGAATATGCCTCGACGGCCAATTTCCCTAATTCAGAAAATCTCTCCAAAGTGTGCTGTGTGAAACAGTGATCTTCATCATTTTGAATAATAAAATATATTCGGTGTTCATCATCTCGTTTCCAAAGAAGACAACAATCTTTAATTCACGATTTGGCAATCTTTTTAAAATAGAGTAATTTTCAGATCATTTTGATCTCTTATTAAACAATTTGCATGGTGCTCTGATTACCTTTTCTTGGTTGTAACTGCGATGTTTTGAGTGTTGATGAGCAAAGTAACGGCACAAATTGAGATTCATCTAATATTTGAAAGACACATACTATGGTCCATACAACGTTAAAGACATGTTTTCATTGTCTAATATTAATATTCATTACCGTACACCTTACTTTGTATAACTCAAAATATTGATTGACCGCGCACCATGTACTATATAACTAATTTCAAATTTTTATGATGTATTAATCCGGAAGATGATTTATTCGCCTTTAGAATCCTTTACACGTGAGATGAAGAGAATATTGTCATTAGCAACCGTCTCTTAACCGTCTCCTAGATACCATCTCTTGCAAACATTTGCTCGAAAGCTGGAAATTTAAAGACCTGTATTGGATATAAAATCGAAACGTGTGTTTATGTTTACTCAATAGATGAATGTCGATCTCTGGACAACTGTGAGTCGTGCATTCACTACACTAAAGTGGTTATTTTTATCTGTAATTTTACAATGTTTGCATGTGAATAACGTAAAAGCATTTACATAGCCGATGGTATCCATTATATTAGAGACAGTGAGATGTGGCAAATATATCATGATATTGTTGTTGCTCCGACATACAAATAGTCGTTACTAATAGGTATATTATGTGATGACAACCAGGCTGTCATGGAACGGCCATTAAGATGATAAGCCGGAAGGTGTCTTATGGTTGCATTCATTATAGCAAGACATCAAAAATCAATGCAATTTAAAAAACGTCATGCGCTGTTTTAAAACTGATATGTTTATGACACTAATGTAATGCCCCGTAATTGCTTTCAAATGCAGTATCTAATAGGTTTCATAAAATATATTTATTGATCCTATTGGGGTCAATATCAGCTACACTGTACATCATCTTCGTACTCAAATTTACCCACCTAAATCTGTGATAATGAACTTCATACTCGTGAATTGAGTTATAGAGGTTGTTTCTATGACTGAGTGAATCCTCTAGGGTGACGGTATAATGGTTGATAAACGGTTGATTTCGGAACACTTCTGTTTGCATTAAGAATTCAGCAGAGATCTGATCGTGCTGAGACGCTTCTAGATGGTTAATGCTAGCAGGTGGTGTTGATGTACGGGTAACCAATGCAACAGTGATGTGGTCGTTGCCAATATGCACGTAGTCGAGGTAAATGCTTGAACAATATCTAGTCATAGAAAGAGGCGAGAAAGTAGCCATTCAAAATGACCAAGTCCCTTTGACATCGAGAAGCATTCGGATGGACACGGAGCATACGCTTCTCTTTCAACCTTCGTGGATATTTCATTATCACTTTCCATCTCGACATATCCTGTGTCGTGGAACTCTGAAACATGTAAAACCTATACTTTTACTCAACGTTCCATCTGTCAACGCCGTACATTGGAAAATCATGATCGCTACTCTGACTCTAATAGTGTGATGTTTGTTTATTGTGTTCACTTGTTTTCTCAATATTCAAGTGTTTATATCTAAACAGTCATTTGAACCCCATCTGGACAGGACAATGCCTGGTCCTGGATTACACATCGGAATAACAGTCTTTTTGGCGGTCGTATGCATTGTAGTGGCGACTTTATGTGTGCTTTTTCTTTTAGCTGTAATCCTGAACAAAAAACTGCATAATTTAATGATTGGCCTACACAGCCAAATGTTGTGCACAAGTTTTATCATTTCTACTTTCACGGTACCTCTACATATTTGGATGCTTAGTGTACCTGAGAGTTATTACAACTACTACGCGTGTGTCACGACGGCTGCAGTGACTTCATTCACAATAACAGCATGGGTGTTACACGTTTTAAACATCATACTCCATGCCTATGTGCAAGTATTCTACCCGTTTCATGCAGAGCTAGACGTTACGGCTAGGAAATTCTACATTAGTTCTGCTGTCGCTTGGAGTCTGGCTTTGTTCTCTGCGGGGATCTTGTTCGTGTGGAACCAATATTCAGACTATCAGGACCTTGGCGATTTTGTATGCTCGCCACTCGACGTACCAACAAAATCTTACATGATGATTTGTTTATACGGAATTATGGTCCCGGTCATCATAACTGAATATATCATCGGAACGAGAATACTACTAAAAGCGCGGGAAAGTGCCAGACAAATTCAGGTCCTAGAAGCAGCTGTTAGACACACCCAGCAATCTGAAGAATCTGTCAACCATGGATCACATGGTTCTAAATCTAGACGTGTTGTGTTTCTACTTATGTTAGATTTACTGATAGGAGGTTGGCTACCGATATTTATAATTCAAAATTTGGTTTATTTTTACAGACAGGATGTTGATATGCAAATGTGTTCGATTATATTTATGTTCGCTCTTCTGTTTGTAGCTGTTGGGCCATTGGCTCACTGGATACGTAAGAGCGAAACAACGAAAGCAGTCAGAGCCATGTTCAAATGTAACATTTATTCTTGAAATTTCAAGGCCAACCAGGGTTCAGAGTCAAATCAAATGTGTATCGCGCACATTTTTGGCAAATTGGGCAAATTTGAAAACGTTCCTCCATACATTATTTGCAATACAAAAGAACATCTTTTAATTAATAATTAATCTGTTAATTGTTTGAAGTAATATATTTACTTCCTTTGCCTGAACTCTCTCTTTATGAATCAATGTTCTTTCGAATATGTACTGTTTTTACTTTATGCTGCTTCAGTTTCGTAAACGATGTACCACTGAATGCACCTTTACCTGTGTGTAATTTACATAGAATATATCCCGTGCCAGATTTGTAAGACAACCGCTGGTATAATAAGTTGTAGGATATTGATATTGCTTCTAATTGGTCATGCAGCTATTTGTGTGTGTAATTTGCATATTAAAAAGGTATCTCGTGTCTGATTGGACGTACAATTTTTGTGATTTGCATACAATTTAGCTCATGCTTGATTGGTCATGCAGTATATAGTAAGACCATGTTATTTCAAACATAAAAAATGAACTTTTTCGCAAGTTTTGGATGACAAAAGATCAAACAGAATTTGATGTATCATTGTTTTGGTATAATGATTCCTAAGTTGGTGACTCATAGGCAGGGTCCCTGTGAAATTAGATTTGGATCCTTAGGTTGACAGGCTAAGGTTAATGGGTACTGGCTTCTCACCTGCCCTGAGGAATAAGAAAGGTACACACCAGGACGGCCCATAGTAATCTACCAGTTGACTCGTCAGCTCTCTGGCTAATATTCAGGGGACTTGGGTTCAAATCCTGCACGTGTCACTTTTCTTTCCTCAATTTAATATATATATATATATATTTCTATTTCCATGACAGTGGTGGAGATACCAATGTCTAATTAGAAGCAGACACAGTTCCTGTAGGGTAGATAAAAATAAGTTGCTATACATGACACTTTACTTACTACTACATAATGGCTCCTATAACCTTTTTTATCCTGTATCACATTTTATTGATATAAGCCACATGTTAGTTAAGAAATGGTCTGACTTTGACAATTGGCAAGGTTATATAATCTCAACGTAAGATTAAAACCAGCCAATATAGTATATGTAGACAGTCCCTGTCTGTATAACATGTTCAAAGGTATAATGTACCAGTTTGTTATGACACATGTAACCTCTTACAAGATGTGAAAGAGATTGACCCCCTGTACACATGTATTCATAACTTTAATTGGCATGCATGATATGGATGTCAGCCTCATTGATTTGTACAGCTGAATTGTACAGGTTCATTGCAGAAGAAAAGTATCATATAACATGCCAAAAATCAATATTCTAACCTTTGGGCCATTTCAGTGTTTTATAAAAAAATTTGCATAGTGTATCTTTATCTGTATCTGTGTGTGTGTGTGTGTGTGTGTGTGTGTGTGTGTGTGTGTGTGTGTGTGTGTGTGTGTGCTGGCATATGTGTAGTTTATCACTTCGTGTATATGTATATTCTCTTATTTATAATGGCAAGAGACACTTTTAGACAATTCACACCCAAAATATTTAATATATATCAAATATATAAACTCAGTCTATGCTGGAGTAAACAGTGCTCAATACATACATGTGTAGAGCGGTATAAATAACACAATATCAAGTAAGATACCCGGGAGCCATTACACAGTGTTTTATGCTGTTGCGATCGTCATCAGTCTGATGATTGCAACAGCATGAAACACTGTGTAATGGCTCCTGAGTATCTTACTTGATATTGGTATATGTCATATATACATGTATATATGTGTGTGTTTCTGTGTCTGTGTGTATATGTGTGTCTGTCAAATCCGAATTTTAAAAACGCTGCTATTCACCATTTACCTACATTTTCATACATCTTCATCTTGCCTTGATGTAAAAAAAAAAAAAGTTGAAAACGGAATCAACAAAAACATCTGTAAATTTCAAGAGCTCCAACTGCTCAATGGTTTTCTTAAAAGCTTTTTCTCACTGTTTAACTCACGATGGAAACAGTTGGGGTCTTGACTGATTGACTGCAACCTTGACCCTCATTCACACATCACTTTTCGGAGACGCTGATAATCACTAACCCATTACTCGCTATCATATGTCTAAGCCATGAAGGGCAAATAAATCTCAGTGCAGTAGTTCTAAGTACGTATTTGAACATTTATCAACTTCTTTTCGTCTGTTTGTTCCAGGGAAATGTTACATTACAACAAATTATTGATATTGCAGTATGATTGAAATATTCTGTGTGAAGAACCAGCATTGATTTTCAGAAGATCTTTCAAAAAACACTATCAAAACTACCATGTATTATTTCAAGCCAAGTAATTTATATAGTGCATTATAACAAGCCCTTTCCCTACCACCTTCAGTGATTGGCTTAGACTGTGTCACGTGGTATGGACTAGTGACTCATAGTGACCATAATTTGCATGCAGAGGGCAGTGTTCGTTTTCTATTTTCGCTAGGGCACTATTACAGTAGCAGGAGACTGGTGTTACCATTAATTTTATTTCACTCTGGAAAGAATACATGCCTGGGAATGTGCTATTAGCCGTCATTATTTACGGTTGGGGGGGGGGTTCGGAGGAATTGGTTGATAAGAAGTGGAAATTCAACCTGCAGGGAAAAAATCAATGACCCCCCCCCCCCCCCCCCGCCTGACCTTAGAAATTGCTATGCTTCAGTAAAGTCAAAATCCACTGTACCAATCATAATGATAACTTGATGTGGATATTACCAATATGTGATTTTTTAGATGTAATTGTTTTTAAGTGTTTGGCTGATGTTATTGACTGCATACAGGGTTGAAGGTTTCTTTCGAAGTTTTCAGGGTAATGAAAGTTTTATGATCTGTACAAGTACCAGTTGTTTTACAGTATACAGTAAATGTAATATGTACATAATTTCTGACACCACTTAATTCAAATTTTATTGGAAAAACAGTTTTTGCAGAAGGAATTTCTTACATTTACACATAATTATATCAGTATTTTACACAAATATATGAAAAAGTTTATATTTTATTTGGTTTTTTTAATTAAAAGAAAAACAATAGTGTGCTGATAAAGTTTTGCCACAGATAAGACAGATAAGCATCAACAAATCCAGTTACAACCCTTGTCTCACTTCTTTGTAATTTAAATAATTTAGACTCACCAGAAATAAGGCAAGTCTTGTGAGAGTAAGGGTAACCATCACAATAATGTGTGATATTAAAGTAAGCCAAATTACCCAAAGTTTGTTGGAATGGTCATCTGTCTGCTCACAGGTATTGCATCAATGCATTGCTTTGCTTTTAGTAGTCAATTATCCAAAGAGTGAAATAATCAAGTGAAATTTACGAGACTGTAAGAGTTTTTTTTACGATGTGTTTTACTAGTCGAGACTTTCCATTGATATATTTGCAATCAGAATTTTTACCTTATTTAATACAAAGCAGACACACTTCTAAGCTGAAACAAAGTAGTGATGACAAGCTAGTGTTACAGTGACACCTGTCAAATTATAATGACTTCAGTACATATTTACAAACTGGGTGACAACCTGACAACTAATTGATTCAAAGTTTGCTTTCAGAGTTTATACTAGTAGTTATATATTACTCACATATTTATTTTAAGATATTGTTATATAATTTAGTTTCTACTTCACACACAACTCCACATTGTACATGTAGTACATAAACAAATATTTAGGAAAACCAAAAGCTTTAAATGTTAATAAAGTTATATTTTATGTAACAGGTTAAATAATCCTGATACTGTGTACACAGGTTTTTCGAAACAGATTTTCGATGTAGCCCCCCCCCACCTCATTTTTCGGTAGCCCCCCCCCCCCCCGACCAACTCCAATTTTCAAGTGACCCCCCACCCATTCCTCCGAACCCCCCCCCCCCACCGTAAATAATGACGGTTCCCTTATGTAGTAACTATTTTCCTCAATAGTATAGCTGAGGGAATTTAGTAGTTGCTACATAAGAGCCCTCATAGCCTTGCTGTAAGTGTATGTGAGAAGGTACGAACTGTACATGTGCACACACAGACACATACATACACACACACAATACATACATACATACATACATACATACATACATACATACATACATACATATATACGTGCATACATACATACATACATACATGCATGCATGCATGCATACATGCATACATACATACATACATACATACATACATACATACATACATACATACATACATACATACATACGATAATTAAGGGAACATCAAGAAGAATGAGAACCTTAAAGCTTACAATTTGACCGTATACAAAAGAAACAACGCACTTTGTAATATCCTCATGTATGAGTGGCTGTAAAAGGTAAATCAACAGTGGTTTAGAAAATCCTTCCTACAGAGACATTTTAGACATATATGAACTCTGTTACTATTTAAAATCGTACAAACAACTACTCGTGAACCATATGAATTGGTGCAAAATGTACTATTCTGAGCATTTCGACAAACTGAAAAAAACAAACGATTTTGCCACATCAGTCACTGGTGGCGCTCTTCATGGTAAGCAAAGTTTGTCTTGCGGATAATAGGTTTCTGAAATTACCAAAAGGCGGTACATTTCTAAAATGGGTTCTACAGTTTGTTCGCAAATGTCATGATAGGTGTACATTAACCAATTCAAAATCGATGACCTTTGAATTCCCGTATGTAGCACCTGTTCATCGACGTAACAACTTGGCGTGATACTTATTAGTATTACCCTGGGGTATTACCGAGCCAACGGAAACAGAAACCGTTGTCGTCTAGTGTGACAACTACTAGCTGCAGTAACTGTGGCGGCTTCGTTCCGTCTCTTGGAAAATGTTGAATTACAAAAGAAAATATAGAAAAGAATATTAAAAAAAAGTATTGTAAATAAAACAAAGCTACAATTATTGCAGTTAGGCATCGATACGTCACTTACGTATGTGCCCTGTGTTTCTTTGCGCCAACGGGAAAATATGCTCCAGCTGGCGAGATTTTTTCGGGAGAAGTTGAAAATGGCACTTGTCGTTTCATAATCAACGTCATCATTTGGGGTCGAAGGTCACATTTACAACATTGATGTATTTGTAGTAGCAGGATTCGTGTGATATTTGCCCACAACAATCTATGTAATTATACACGTACGTGTCCCTGTAAGGTCAATGACCTGTTTCCATCATCTGACTCTACCCACTATGCCTACTATGAATGTTTTTACTGGAAATAGAGCGAAAAGAATGTCACGAGAGAAATTGTTGAAAACTTGGAATATTTCTACAGAAAAATGTGTGACGTCATCATTCTTTGTAGGTAGTTATTTCAGGTCACTTGAATCACCTAATACAATGTAAAATGAAATGGAAAACGATTTTAAATTGTTAAACCTTGCCCCACTTTCTTAGGTAGCTAATATCCGAAACATAAATGTCATTTATTATGGCTTTATAATGGAGCAACATTATTAGGTTTAGGTCGCATCTTTCGATAAAGACGTCCCATCGTTTTCTGCCAGCAACGTTTCGTGTTGAGTAACTGTGCGATGGTTCTCCTGTGTTCTCTGATTCTTGCGGTTTGAATGAGTGGACCAATCGCTGCCAACGTTAGGCACGTTGACACGAAGAGTTGTGTGTTGAAGGGCTTCACGCAGGGATAACAGAAATACAGACAGTTCAAAGCAACGATGATTGGTATCCAGGCAACAAGCAGAAAATGTACCATGACAATAAAAAGTAGCTTGTATCGTAAAACTGCTGGACCGTTGAGGGGGTGCTTCTTCGGACATGCAGGGGCGTTCTTGCCCATTTTCTCTGAAAAAGTTTTGGCGTATTTGCGTATCTTCCAGAGAAGCATGAATCCAAGCGTGTATTGCATGATAAAGAACGAGACGAAGCAAACATCCACGAGGACGAAAAAGTAGGCTTTGGTTGCGATGGTCAACGGAGTACACATGAAGTTATCATCATCCAGCCTAGATCGGTACGGGTTTGAGATGAGCGTAATCATGGCGGCCAAAGATGACGTCACCCACACCATTACTAAGGAAATTATAGTGGTGCGCGTAGTCCCACGTTGTAAAGATTTAAAAGGATGAGTTATTTTATAATAAATGCAGGATACAGACACCAATAAATTCAGTACATAACTTGTAAAGGTGAAAATACAGCAGAATCCGATGAATGCACACGCGGCGTAACTTGTGAAAGATTTCGGAAAGTTCAACATCGCGGTTAACAAAGGCACGCAGACGATTGACAGTAGAAGGCCAGAGAAAACTAAACTAGCGTCAAGATGGCTCTGAGCCGTAGGGGAGTTTTTGTTCAGCAAAATGGAAAAGAAGCACAACATGCCACCGACTGAAATCACGATGCAAAATATAACCAAACAGATGCTGGTAACCATAGAAACCGTTCCTCCATGTTGGAACTCTTCTAAAGTCGAGTTTAGATCGTCCTCAAAAATATCTAGGCCTACAGGTGACTGCATATTATGCAATAAAAAGTTATATAGTAATGAATTAACTTTGACCAAATCTGTTCAAACCTTATTTTTTTCTGTTTTTCAACAGAGAAAAAATCCAACGAATAATGCCACTTCTATATATCGTTAATGTGTCGGATCCAAACAGCTGCTCACTCCAAAGTATATAGTTTGTTGTCTCTCTCCTCCACTCTTCTACCAGATTTTCTTCGAATGATTTAGAGCTTCTTCCTAGATTTGTGTTCGGTCACTCCAAGATAGGGTTCATTGTCTTTTGCCAGTGTTCCCTAATATATATATATATCACGTGATCTGGTTAGACATGAAATCGACAAACTTTAGCCAAACTATTTGCTGTGTGTGTTGTCCGTAACTGGTTCAGAGCTTCTTCCCAGCAATTTGTCACTTGGTATCTGCCAACTTCGATCGCGACCGATGTTGACTTTGAGAAATAGTGGCAAGACATACATCTGTTTAAAGCCGTAACGGTAATCTGATGTTCGCTCTTGGCACAGTTGATAGAGACTGCGACAAACCACGGTACGGGCCAACTTGAAACTAATTGACTTCCTGCAGCAGTGCAATCATTCAAAACAATTCATTATTTTCACAGGAAATCGTCGACAATTTCTCAGTAATATTCAATTGTCTTATTTACATAATGCCCCATCATTCAATTATCTAAGTAAAAAGTAAACATATTAAAAGTGGGCTGAGTTTGTTTTGTCTCTTCGTACAGTCATATCAGTTGAGTCATACAGTTTTCTATATCAATAGATTTTATGTCAACGACCTACGACTCCGTCTGTTGTTATGGTAACAGAGAAGCTTTGATGAGGAAACAATTAGATGCAATAAATATATTAATTTACATACCAACGTCACTAACAAAATGAATGAAATTATGATTTACGACATATTACAACAATTGGACCACTTCCATCGCCACCCAAATCGCATGGATGAGCCGAGCCTTTCAACATCTCCAATATATAGATTAAATATTAATTCTCATAATTCCCTAAAATTGACAAAGTGCATCGTAGAGGGCGTTTGAGGTGTGACCACATCAATATATATATGAAGTGGGAACCTGGTATCCTAAGGACAGTGCTTGCTATGTGAATGACCTAATCATATGTGTTCACTGAGGCTGTAATGGACGTCTGTGTACTACCCAGGGATTTGAAGTTCTCCAATTCAGAAGTACAGAGGGCAGTTATGCCGATATAGGTCCGTGCTGTTGTGTAGTAATTGCAAAGAACACAGTCGGGTTGTCTATATTTGTGAGAGCAAAATTCCTAATCGTGCAAATTGTGGGGGTTATATTGTACATGATCGACATTCCTCGTGTTCTTACCCTCGTGGGAAACTCTTTGTAAAAAGATATAGGGATGCTCCATTGAGACCTTCAAACCCAAATTGTTAATTGTCAACCACACATCAAAAAAGGAGACCCTTTCTCATACCAACTATATTGCGCAAAATAAATTCAATACGGGTCTGCGATGCATGTAGACGGTAGTTCCTATGATGAATTAGCTTATACCTGATGAAAATAATTGTTTCTGACAAATTAGATCTTACTTCAATAATTGTACGCATAATTTTGAAAATCGTACTAATATTCTGAGCTAAAACTGGAGCAAAACCTACCGGTCCAGTTGGGCATGTTTTTCCAAAACCTTTTTAAAATGTATACCCTTTCTCAAACACTATGAGCGCAAAGAAATGGTCTGTGGGGACTTTCTTCGTTCCAAAAGTATGATGGTGCAAGCGTCATCGACCTGTGTAGCAACGTAGGAGGGCTTCATACTAGTAAAGGTCTACCGTCTGGGCATATAGACCAACGCCTTTCAACCGAACACAGTAGGGGTTCCGAGTCATTAACATGGGTTGCTACAAGTATACTTGACGTAGGCTGGGGCAATTTCAATCGTAACTTCTACATTCGAGATGACAGTTTTGTGATAAATGTGCAGCATTGAATAGATAATTTGTGCAATCTCAAGCAGTGACAATTTGATGGTCTTTCGCGCTCATGCAAAAATAAATAATGTATACAAACAGATAAACACCTTTCTCAGATAATCCCCTTATTCACAATGGTACATTCCAAAGAGCGTGGTCGTCATCATCAAAACAAACTTTTGCCGTGACTTCATCTCCACTGCTGCGATACTGAGAACGGAATAACTTGAACAGCTAACGGTAAGTTTTGTTACTTGTCATTTTTAGTGAGCTTGTAATGACAATTTGTTTCCCGTCAAATATCTTTGAATATTAACGAATAGTTGACTAAATGTTGCTAAAGACATTCCATGGTGCATTTACAAACCAAACATACTGTGAATCAAAAGAGGGATTCGAAGACGGTAAACATCCCCCCATATTTGAACTATTTTGTGTGATATTTTTGTTCCATATAAAGAATTACATAATGTTATTCTACATATTGACAGATGTTTAATTATTACTAGTGATCGTAGGATCTGTCCGTGTTGCATCACATTTAGGCAACCCAAATAAATGATCCGATGACGCAGCTTTTAAGTACACACGAAATTTTAGTTGCCATCACGGTCGCGCACAGAAAATGCACACACCTGTATACGAAACACAAACTTGTCAACATTATGTGGAGATTTTGTGCTCATTTCAAGACATACATGTAAGCTTACACTAATACCAGATGACGTTCATGTGAGTTTGTATTTACTGGATAAGATAGTGCCTTAAGTTGGCAAGGTCCCTTTAATGTTGTAGAAAATTCTTAGGCAAGACTTATAATATTCCGTGTACGTAAACATCATTCAGATAAAGGCGAGATCTCTCAGTTACATAACTCGAAACGATCTGGACACTTTCTCATGAAAATAAACAAACAATGCAGTTGACATTTTTAACATAGTTTCAATTTTAAAGAAGTTAATTTTCAAACGTATTCATACAAAATCAATGAGATTATTTCAATGGTAAGAGATATATTAGATTGAAGGTCTTAAAACATGAGTTTATCAGCTGCGAGAAAGGGTTGGAAACACAGGGTTGCAAAACTGTCCTTGTACAGGGCTTATCACTATTCTGTCGGTTCACATTGTTCTGTCATGATTGAAATTAATCGTCTTATTGTTATATCGTTGACCACCCATGACCCTTTAAACCACCTAAAAGATTTGCAATTATATATTAATCGAGTAATACAGCTATATGTCCGTGAAAAGTATGAAAGAAATGCATGTATGAGAATGTATACTTCTCGTCAATAAGTTTGTGAGTTTGTTGAACTGTTGCGTTGGGCATCATCATACACATACTGCCTAAGGCGGTCCCGAGTTGGACCCCTGCAGGCAAATTGTGCATGCTGGTTTCATCCTTGCCTTTGGGCTATGAGTGCGTGAGACTAACGGAATCTAAGTTATACATCCCTAAGGGTGTGAACCATGTCCATACTTAGAGCAATGACTTTAGTATCTGGTAACTAAAGGAGAATGATTTCTAGGTGGCAAATTGGTTTGGGACGCTTTCGCGTTTTTACTTGTATATTTAATCGTCTTTACTCAATATGTATCTATGGCACACAATTTCAGAAGTGTTTGGGTTTGCTCTAGCTCTGTTTTGGAGTTAATTGAATCGTTAACTATTTTCAACTTTGGACCGAGGATATTTTATCCTAACGTCCAGACTCAGAACCCTTTAATTTTACGTTGATGATATTACTACATGTATCTTATGACAATGCTTCTTATCTCGAGAAAACATGGCCATATATACGTGATACGTGATGTGGTCACTTGCTTGCAACAGACAGGAAAATGTGCTAAAGTGGTTAAGTACATTATGTTACTTTTCAGACAGTATATCGATCGTGCACAGTAGTATTCGAAACTTGTGAAGCGTGTACAAGTATGAGCTTTAACTGGAGACAATAACGTGAAACATCCGCTGTGACACTTTGTGGACAAACATTATGTAAATGTAAGATCTTTGAACAGATGAATCAACAACATACGACTCTCAGGAACACTTGGTACATTTTGGTGACAAAATGTGTTAGGATATAGTAATCAGAGAATGGTCACAGTCGAAGGAATTTCTTGGTGCGAGGGACAAAAATATTAATGCTTCGGTGTATTTGAAGTATGAATTTACAAGGATAAAATTGAAATACGAGAAATACAAGGATACATTTTTTATGACAAGATACGAGCTTTGACGAGAAAACAACCCATGGTAGGCATATGAAAGGAACTATCGTACCGATGTTCAGAATTCCTGTACTATATTATCCCGTATCTTCCCTGAGATAGACGCATGCAGCTGTCATTGTACTATCAACCTGTACATATAGTATACTAGCTTCTAACTTATTTGACGTTACTATAGCAACGTTTTGGGGCATTAAATTACCTATAGCAAACTAGAGTTAAGAACTAGTATTAACTATTGATGGCATATAATTTTTTTATGATGACAGCTGTAACGTGCTGAATCTGAAGTGTTTTCGAATATTATAACTGCATTACATATATATATATACTCATAAATGACTCACTGGAGAAAACAGTGCTCGGTGCAACATTAGCAGCAGAGTATACTCGACTTTACTTAAAAGAATCAGGGTGTTACGAGTCATTACTCGGAGTTTCACGTTTCCTCGATCAACAATCTGAGGAAGCGTGAAACTCCAAGTAACGACTTAAACATCCTTATTCTTTTTGAATGAAGTATATATCTATATATACATTCATTCATTCGAAGTTGTTCATCTTCCAATTCCACCAGTCATGAATACTACATTATGTGCACGGAACATATCAGCTTACTAACTGCAGGGTACCAAATGTAATCTATTATTTTGATGTCATCAACGAGAAGTGTAACATCTAAGATATAAGACTATATCAGGTGAAAGTTATGATAGTAAACAAAATGTTCAACATGATGGAACTGTCGGGTTAACATGTCTAATCCCACTATGCAAATACTAGTAAATTGAATAGAATGGTACCACATTGTCAATTTTAATTGAGCCATTTAGCTACACTGCTTAATTGCTTGTTAATTGCCTAATTTACCAATCAGGACGTAAAACAGAAAGAATACACACCTATATAATTTATAGAAGCTAGCGATTAAGAGTTTATAACGGAAGTAACGGTACCATCCAGCAGACGTCCAAAAGAACTAAAGTTACGAGGCTTTGCCGTTTAAATTACGTTTCGTCCTCCGTCAATTGTTACTCTTAATTGTGGATGTATGCTTCTTGAGTTACTAGTGAGTGTGATTACATGTAAATAAACGTAGATGGTAAATAAAGATGCGTGGAAAAATCTTGGGGGGAAATCAACTTCGTGTTAAGCCCCAATTTGGAAATCGCCCCGTTATAATTGCTCTCCGGACTACATTTCAACATAGAACTTAAAAGCTCACAGCGTGACATGTCGGGGTCCATCGCTTTTACTGAGACAATTCTTTCATTGTTTCATCGATTCTTACCATGAAGTAAAGGGAGAAGTCGTCAATTGGGTATGATAAATTACTTATTGTACACAGAACAATTGTAGGGCCGAAGACATCTCTTGTTTGTATTGAAAAGCTTCTTCTAAAGAAAATAATCAATAGAAGGCTGGGTTTAATCCAAAATCAGTCTACCAATTAGTTCCTAAGTCCCAGAAGTTGAATTGATGGCATTGATGAAGGATTACATACTCATCAAACAAATTAGCATATGAGAGAAGTTAGGATCGGTACGTGAAGTCTGTCACTCATTCTAAACATAGCAATTTATAAGGTAGACCGAGTTCACATATAGTTCTTGAACTCCCTCTGAACTTTGCCATATGAAAGCTTGCTCCTGGTCCGTGTGAAATATTAAAAGGAATTTGGAGGTTCGCCAGCTTGTTTTCATGGCAATCGGCCATTATTTATTTCTCCCATTGATTTGGCAGCCGCCATATTGGATTCTAAAATGGTGTATATGATCACCTTTGCTATCAATTTGACCTCTATTTTAAAAGTTACTATGGTGACCCCTCATTTTTTCACTTGATTTGAACTGAGAATGGATTTGAGTTTTCTTGAACAAAAAAGGATATACAGTTTATTTCTGAGACACTGTGTTGCATTAAGTAATGACGACATGAATATTCCTAAGTTCTTATTAGCTTCAGTGGAAATGTCATGAATATTCATTATTCACCTCTTCCATACGTATTTATGTTGACTCCCATGAGGCAATGTGGTCCACGGCAAAAATCCCTAAATGACGTCACAAGCTCAAAATGGTGTTTCTGTGAAATCGCATGTATAAATGAACTTGAAGTAAAATAATGAAATGGCTCTCCAAAACCCAATTGAAAGTTTATGCAAATGGATTTATTTCCTGGTATGGCGTTCCTCTTTATACAACTCGTCACGTTTGTTTATGCTTCGAAGCTTTAAAATTGAAACCATGAACAATACGAGTATTAATTATTCTTTTAATGTTAGGTGTCCTGTGAGGCAAAATACCTTTGTTGTAATTACATTGAGCGAAATATTGAAAGTCCTTTAACCAGCTGGGTTTTTTTCGTCATCCGAATCTGATTCCGATTCTTTTTCCATTTTCTTGCAGATTTTTGACCAGTCATTCGAGGAAGAAACTTTTTAAGATATGTCATTTTCGGTAGTCTCATTGGTCCTGCTTGTTGTCATGACAGCAGATGCAAGGGTTGATCGGCTACCAGATATGCAAAGAAAGATAACTGAAGTTGAATCTCAGAATGGGAGGCTTGATATTCAACTTACGGTAGCAAAGTACCGTTTCTTTGGTAAAGTCAATTTTAACACTCGTGCGTTTTACTACAATGGTGTGGGATCGATTCCAGGGCCAACTTTACGAGTGAAAGCCGGAGACACAATTTACCTCACCCTCAAGAATGAAATAGACCACGGGACCTCAAACACTGAATCGCCATTGGATTCAGAGAGTTATTCCTCATCCGAATCTCATTCCTATACCTTTTCCGATTACTTCTCGGATTACTCGGATTGGTCGTCAGAAAGTGAACTTACTGGTGGTGGTGCAGTGGATCGACCACATAGAGGACCGTCTAACATCAGACCGCTTCAACGTCCATTCAACGAATCTATGCTCAGGTCCCGGGCCCGGTCAATGATATTTCCTCCAACACAAGACGTGAATCTGGCAGACATTGTGAATTTTTACACCTACGGTCTACATATTGACCCAAAGGAAGACAGAATGCAAATTGGTATCAAACCCAAGGAAAATCACACCTATGTAATTCATATTCCCCCGGACCATGCTCCAGGGTTGAATTGGTACAGTTCCCATTATCACGGCACCTCGGCCTATCATGTTGGTACCGGGTTGGCAGGTGCCATTATTGTCGACCCTGCCAATCCTTCAGATATACCATCTTCTCTGGGTAGTCTGGAACACTACGTAATGGTCTTGCAGAATTTTAATTTCATCGGTGGTAGTGTTATTGCATGTAGATGTTCCCCCCGACAAGATAGGATTCGCAGCTCAATTCTATGCGACCACCAAAGAACTGAAGACCAACTGGATCTCGGTATTGAAGGTTATAAAGAACACAATTTTTACACTGTCAATGGTAAACCATCAGAAGCGATCACAATGGAAACACATGAAAGGATAGTATTCCGTTTAGTCAATGCAGCTCATGCTAAAATATTAGAACTTGTGTTGCCTGGGTGTGACATGCATCTGATAGCACGGGATGGAGTCTATCGGAGTCAACCCTCTCATGTGGAAGTCGTTATTCTTTTCCCCGGGTCTAGAGCTGATGTGGTTGTCTCTTGTGCATTTGCTGGTACATTCTCCCTTCATTCAGAGCGGAATCATTCACTGGACTACATGTTTAGGGCCTTCAGCAGAAACAATCGATTCATACAGGAAGGGCTTGTGGTTTTGAAAGTTTCCCCAAATTTTAGCCCTGTGATGCCCCTTCCTTCCCGGTTGCCAACATTACCTACTTATCTTGGCGGTCATGATGAGGTGATTTTATCTGGATTGCGAGCAAACTATAAAGGGAGTGAGGCAGACTACACGATAAAATGTCATCACTTTCGAAGTACCTGTGAACACCTGTATAATGGTGTTAGTTTTGAGGGAGTGTCTAACTACTCTTACTCCACAGAGAGTGGCAACGTGGAAGAATGGCTTCTCTCTGGAGGCCCCACCATATTACATCCGATACACGTACATGCAAATCATTTCCAGATTCTATTTGCAAATTCAACTGGAGAGGGCGTGCTTTATGAGATTGGCGAATGGAGAGATACATTGCCAATTGATGGTACCATGTTAATACGGATCAAATTCGACAATCGGTTTTATGGGCCAGTAGTGATTCACAATTCTTTCCTAGAATTTGAAGACAGCGGTATGATGGAAATTATCTATGTTGACAGAAAATCTACGCTGGACACGCAAACTGAAAGCCCACAACAGAACAATGTTATAAACAACGCCAACAACCAAAACACATCCACTGCAGATAAAATAACGACACCCTCAATTGTTATTCTTGGATTGGTACTATATTTGCATACAATTTACATATTGAAGAATCAGTGATCACTCGGTGCCGCTCACAGCGCATATTCAGACCACAGGGGAACAGACTTTGATATACATCTTTCTCTCACAGGAAACAGACGATCTCTATTTAGTGAAGAGTAAAAATGCGTAGAGAGTTAACCTGATTGCGATTTACATACACCGGATAAAGTATGGGCTGTGTTCAATAGATTGTTGCGGTGAAATTTAAATACAATTTGAATTTTTCACCCGAGTGATAATATGGATATATTCTTTTCTGTAGGGAAAAATGAGGGTTGGGGGGGGGGGGGGTTTGGCATGCGAAGCATTGAATATTTTAATTGTATGAAAAGATTACTCTGCTCAGCTTAAGTAAACAGTTGATTAGCCGGTCTGGCTTTCTTGTTAGTTTGCCTGGAATGGCTATTGTTCACATTGTAAGGGCACAAAATATTGTGCTCAATGATTTCAATCATATTAAACATCAAGAGCAGTCGTTCACCTTGTACATTTGCAAAATTTCTAAGCTGCATAGCAATAATATACACTTCATAAACCTATGTTTAATTATGCGATAGATTATATCCATGGGTGTACATGTTTATGTCTGCCTTAAAAACAAATCCCTGTTGTATATCCCAACAGATCGATATACGTAATGACCTCATTTGGGGCAAAAAGTGTTCGGGGTAATACAGACAATTATTGCATGTGTAGAGCTCATGGTTTCTCCACAGCAATACACAGGTATATCATTATAGGTATATAAGGGCATTCACTCTTAAAGGGGTACAAGCTGAATTTATATGTATTTGGGCGTAGATTTTGCTGCATATGTAAAATAAAAGGTACTTGCATTATTGTACTTACTGATGCACACTTCATCAGCACTTGCAATTGACTGGACTCAAACCTGGTATCAAGATATAATCCATAGATGATCCGATGATGTGTTTTATCATACGTATCAAAAACATTTCTGGAAATCCGTCCTCTGCAATCATGCCAGAAGACAACCGTAATGTTATCGAAGACATGCATTGACATTAACATTATACTAGAATGTGGTTTTGTTTAAGTATTTTCACATGAGTAAAAACTTATAAACTCAGCTTGTACCCCTTTAATGCTGTTTCACTCAGCTTGTACCCCTTTAATGCTGTTTCACTCAGCTTGTACCCCTTTAATGCTGTTTCACTCAGCTTGTACCCCTTTAATGCTGTTTCACTCAGCTTGTGCTCCTTTAATGCTGTTTCACTCAGCTTGTGCCCCTTTAATGCTGTTTCACTCAGCTTGTACCCCTTTAATGCTGTTTCACTCAGCTTGTACCCCTTTAATGCTGTTTCACTCAGCTTGTACCCCTTTAATGCTGTTTCACTCAGCTTGTGCCCCTTTAATGCTGTTTCACTCAGCTTGTACCCCTTTAATGCTGTTTCACTCAGCTTGTGCCCCTTTAATGCTGTTTCACTCAGCTTGTGCCCCTTTAATGCTGTTTCACTCAGCTTGTGCCCCTTTAATGGTTTCACTCAGCTTGTGCCCCTTTAATGCTGTTTCTCATAACCCAATCGACCCTATATTTCTTAAATAAGGCAAAACAATTTTTGAAATGACGCCCTCTATGGCAGGATTAGGACAAATCAAAACATCACTGGTGTTATGATTGACACCCCTAGAGTGTATATCTCTGAGTGAAAATTATCATTTGTTGAAATTTGGGAATTTAAATTTTTAAAAAATGGTTCAAAATTTCCTTCTGATTTAATTGTCATTTCTAAGTTATTCAGACTGTTTAAGTATGATTATGAATTGACAGTACCGTACCTACTTGGATTAGCGCCCTCACATGGGCAAGCGCCCAGTGTCTTTGTTTAGACAATGTCTATTTTGGTATCAGCAACATGTACACATACATTATTTTATTTTTTATATTTTTTTTTAACGGACCCAACTGATCCATCATTTTTTAGGTGTTATACCTCAATATGTATGTAACCATACCACACTGTACTACACTCTATTGAACTTGCCACACATACACATCATCAACATGAAAACAGTCGGGAATTTCTGATCAAAATTTTTATTATTACAATCCCCACTTTTGATTCATCAATTGCACAGAGATAAATGGTATCCATAAACACCTTTTCTAAGTTTTGTGGTGTGTTCTACATTGCAACCACGAATTCCCATCTCATGGTACAATAGATGAGAATTTCGACTCCCTTGTGGCCACTTTAAAAATTCTTTTGTTTTACAAAAAACAATATGCAAAGTGATACTGCCCTACCAAAATGGAAGGAAAGAAATATTCCAGCACCTTACATCAATAATTATCAAAAAAAGAGAGCAAGATTTGGCAGGACAAGAAAAACAATTCTTAAAATCATTTTCCATTAAAGCAAAAAGTCTGATCAAATATTTCCCAATGTAACTAATTACAGTAGTACAAACTGTTTTGTTTGTTTGTCACCCTGGATATGCAAATTTTCATTGTTCATCTTTTCAACACTTGATGAATATAAACAAGTCGTAATGAAATAAATATTTGTGTAACTGTAAATATGGTGGACATAAATAGAAATAAATACAAAATATAAATAATGGTGACAAAATGAAACTAATTTGCATATATCGATAAATTTTCTGAAACTGTTTTGTTTGATATAATGACATTCATTTCATTGTTATTCATGAACAGTATTGATTTATCTTATGGCTAAATGTATTTGTGTAGCTGTATACATGGTATGGAGCAATAAATCCAATCAAATTGATTTTTGAGTCTGTACCTAAAATTCAGCACCCTAATTTGGGCGTGATTTCCCGCCTTATGTTGTACTAATTATGGATATGATTGACCCCTAATCACGTACAATGTCTCATAATTGGTATTTTAACAGTTTTCAGTCAATATATTGTTAGTTGTCTGATCGAAAAATGACACTCCAGTTACAGCCAGTGCAGCTTTAATATGTTTTCAAACATATAAATACAGAGCTTCAGGACTCCACTGAGTTGTCACCTGTGTACTGGGACACACCCAAATTGAACCTAAAAGTTGAGACGTTTTGTGATTTTTCAAAAAAGTATTAACTGGTTTATAAAACTCTATGAACATAAAGTGCATGTGGAAATAATTCTAACATGTAATGATGAAACAAAGAAGTCTAAAAATCAACGTCCCAATTTTTGGACAAAAGTGTTGTATAAGTCGTAATAAATGCAGGACTTTATTGCCAAGTACACAACCTTCTTCACAATGTAATGAATGTTCATGGACTCTAGGTTCATAGTTATTCAAATTATTCTTTTCTACGACATTTTTTGACTCTGTGAGTAGACTTTTCATTAATTCCTCCAAATGCATGGCAAAAATTTATAATTCTTGTGGATGTTTTGTACATAAACAATTTTCAGATTTTCGGGTTCAAGAAACCATCGGCATCTTAAAATGATTAACTTTTGAAGAATTATTCCTTATCTATGTTTATCTTGGTGGGTTGTTCATTTTATTTCACATCCTATGTATATCATACTTTTTGAGAAGAGACATCCTAAAATTATTTGTCTTTTAATAAAACTAAGACTCTCGGTGAAAGAAAATGTATTTCTGTCTCCGTTTTAATTGTGTACTCCACAATATTATTGTTTCTATTTTGAAAAAAGGGCATTTTTTGTATTAGATTTATTCAGGGATAAAATGACAATTTTTTATTTTTTTATACAAACATGGAATTATTGAATTTGTAAGATACACTAGAGTATAGCTACACCTCCATGACAACATTATTTACATGTACATGGGGGAGGGGTGGGCTATGATGAAGTAATGCTTGTCATTCTTAGTACATAGCGATGGGAGGAGGGGGGCCTACAAAAACACTTGTCACTTTTTTGAATACATGATTACATTGCTGCGCCAAAGCAATGACAAAATATAGCAAATCAAATTACGAAAATATGACACTATCAAAAATTAATACCATACATATGACCTTTGACACATTATGACATCACTGACCTTTAACCTAGACTATTTTTGAAAACCAACGACAAGTAACAACTCCATCTCTGTAGAGCAGGATTGCAATACAAAATGGTGGTGCTAGTTTTCTTAATGTGATAATAATAATACTGGAATTATTTGAGTTTTTTTCTGAAAAATTGTACACACAAACTCTAAACTTTTAAAGTCTGTGTTATTGCACATAAAAATAATCATACGGCTACTACAATTGTCAAAACTAAGCACAACATGACACTAAACCACCACAACATACAAACATCAAAATGTGCCAAATACTGAAAACATAAAATACATGAATACATAAGTTAACATACAAGTACACAAAAACTGGAATCTATAATATGAGAACATAATTATATACACTCTTGGCAGTGGTGGCTTTCAGGCAGTAAAAAATTTTTCTCTGTTTTTTCCTTGTTTTTGGTTGTCTTCCTGTTAATATTCTCGTAAGAAAACTTCCTTTGTTCATCCAATCTTACAACTACAGACAAAATCGAAAGGAATTTACGATATTCAAAGCATGAGATTTTCTCATTGTCGTACCGACCATGGCTTTCTTTACACATATACGGCACCATCTGAAACGCATCACCAAAATGAAAAATTTGCTCTTGGATTTTCTACCTATTCAGACATTAATACATCTCTTTCCCTTTTATATATATACAGAGTATAAAATGTTCCCAAAGTTTTGATCCCCTTCCCCAATTTCCGATACTCTTGATTATTACACCAAAGTGGTGTCATTTCTCTGTAAAAAAAAAAAAAAAATTTCATCTTATACCAAAATATGGGCAGTGGGGAGAATTTGTGGTTTAACTTTTGCTTCCTTTCTAATGGCTATAATTTATGATTGCATATATTAATATTTCAAATCCAGATTTCAAAAAGTGTGGTTACTATAGTGATTCTCAAGGTAGGAAGTTGAGGGTTAAAGATCAACATGCTAGGTTAAGGCCACCTAACTTACTCATGATAAGTATTGTCATCAAAAGGAGTAAACTTATAGTCATGCATGCATGCATTCTTGTAATTTGCTTGGAGACTCAAATATTTTTATTCCAGTTTTTTTTTTATATTGTTTGAGGATGACAAGATTAATTTTCTGTTTTTCTAAGACTGCATCATTTTGCTGTCCCCATCACATATTTCTCATTCATCCCGTTTCCAAATTACTCATAATCCACTCCCAAAAGACAAGTATAAAAAGGTAATTTTTGAATTTGAAGACAATTGAATATACTGAGATGTCTTCAAAAATTGATGACATAGTACACACTATTTGATGACACATGAGCTACATGTACATAAGACTTCAAGATTAAATTTGAATACACTGAGTTGTCTCCAAAATTGATGACATAGTACACACCATTTGATGATGCATGAGCTACATAAGATTTCAAGGGTAAATTTGAATACACTGAGTTGTCTCCAAAAATCGATGACATAGTACACACTATTTGAGAACTAAGGAATCCGTAAGACTTCCAGGATTTTCGGTAAATTTGAATGTACTGGCATACTCCTTAGATTGATGACATAGTACACACAAAATGATGACTAATGAGTGACTAATTCTAAATTCACATACCTATACACCACAATGTTAACTAAATGTATTACATATAGTCCGATACAAATATTTGTGTATGCCAAGTTGAAATGTTGACCATTTTTATATGTTTTTTTTTCTATTTCTATCAAAAAAGTTGTAATATAAAAAGTGTATTAGCTATTGCTGTTATTTTACATATTTTCAGTTTCCAATGAAGTATGTTTCGTTTACTTAATAAAGTTCTGCTAAACACATCATTGGAGTACAAGTCGTCAAATGGCCACATAATATGCTACTAGTGACCTCACCCGGCCTGCAATTGGGATTGTTACAGCACCACCTTGAGTTCAAAACCACATATTGATCAAACATTTGTTTATGATTTCAAATTCTGAATACATTTGATATATCGCCCTCTGGAGGTGAGCTTCATCAGATGTTTCCTAACTAGTCTGAATTGATGTTAGCCTGAGTGCTGGTCCTTCCTCTTGGCCATTTCATTCCCTACGGAACCAGACACAGCCCATGGAGGATGACTAACAGCAAGCTTGACATTTTTTTTCTAAATGTTGTATCTGAAGCAGGTGTTAGATCCTAATATGGTAATTTGCAAGTCGCAAGGTATTGTAATCCAGATGTTACATGCTACAATATGGTAATGTCCCAATCAACACCAGATATTATGTCAACAGGTTTTAGATGCTACGATATGGTAATTTACAACTGACATTATGTTGACAGGTGTTCAGTGCTACAATATGGTAATTTATTAGTCAACAGATATTGTATAAACATGTGTTTGGTGCTACACTATGTTAATTATTTGAAAATGAACCTACAGTGTGTCAACAGGTGTTAGGTTCTACAATGTGGTACTTGCAATTAAAGTCAGCATATATTGAAGAATCAGGTGTTGGATGCTACAATATATGGTAATTTGCATGTAAATTAATATTGAGTAATATGCACATAAACCAGGTGAAAGTAGTATGACAACCAACCAGCTCTTTCTGCTGCTTCATTCCAATAAGGAGTACGACACAGCATAAGAAAGATGGCTGACACAACCCAAGATGTAAAATTTCTGTCTTTCAATCGAGAGTGAGCTAATATGAGAATGGTTGAGATTAGATGAGATACTGAAAACTAGTATCTGCCATGGATTATGAATCCAGGATGACAGATGTGGTGTGACATGACCTTTGACCTTTCACTGTAGCGTAAGTACATTTGCCAGTGACAGTTCTAATGTAATTTAATAAATATTTTTAAAATGTATCGCCTATATTATATCCTGTAAGTGTAGATATATACTAAATATTACTACTTTACCCTTTAATATGGACACTAAATATGTACATTACAAAAGACACTCACTTGGTTGTTGTAGAAACACAAACAGTATTTCCCCCTTTTGAGCCGATCAGAAAGCTAATTTAGGTGATGTATGATAAGTCAGATTAAAAAAGAAATATTTTGGCAGTGATTGCATAAAGGGTTTCAGATGCTGGTATTCCATCAAGCACATTTCACATATTTTGATGATGTCACCAGTTATTGTGTTCTTTCTTTATGACATCCCAGGGTGTGATCACGTCTTCTGATGATGCCATACATTAACGTGGTCTTCCTGAAATCTCTGGTTATGATCACATCCTTTGATGATGTCACAAGTTGTGTTCTTTCTTCACATCTGGTTAGGATCACATTTTCTGATGATGTCACAGGTTATTGTGCTCTTTTTTATGACATCTCAGGCTATGAGCACATCTGTTGATGATGTAATAGCTTGTTGCGTTCTTCATGACATTACTGATTGTGATCACATTTGTTGACGGTAATTAACACTTCCTTCCTAAAATCACTGACCTAAAGTTTTCCATTTTGATGTCTTCACCTCAAAGTTGTGACTATTTGTACTCTGTTTGGTTTCTTATCAAGGTAGTACTGCGTCCGACTTGAAGATCCTGCAATATGAAGGTCAAAGGTCAAGGTCATCACATGTTAAATCATAATTAATGACGACAAGGCCATTTGTATTGTCACTATCGTTTCACTTACATTTTGGTCTTCATGCAAATTATCCCGAAATTCTACATTCCGAACATTTTTGTGAGCATTTTGATGCCGCAACACTTGAACTGAGTGTTCCTTTACATTATATCATTCTCACAAAATACCAATTATGCTAAAATTTTAAACTTTTCTGGACATTTTTGCGGACCAATGAACACTTTGAACACTTGAACTCATTCAATGTTGTTATTGGAGCAGTATATCTTTCAATTTTTCATTTCAATTTGTAACTTGTAACCACATTTTCACAACAGTCAAAAGTTATGCCTGCCACAAATTTTTAGACTTTTGGCTAATTTTGAATTTATCTATGTTGATAAGAATCATGTTGGAAAATGGAACGCTAGACAGGTTGTTATTTATTTAGCTAATTTGAGAGATATCTATTTTAACATGTCTCATGTTGAAAAGCTTGTTATTGGATGGGTTAGATGAATTATGCATATGGTGGGGGCTAAAAATGTGTTAATATAAATATAGCCTCTGTAGCAGGCAGGACAGTCAGTCAACCTGGTAAGTGGTCCTTCCACACAGCCTGTGAAGTCAGTAATTCAAATTCAGTATTTTTAATGGTTACCTGATTGGTTGAATAAGTAGACTTGATGCCTATATCATGTTGATTGAGATAAGTGACCCAGATGTGACCTTATTGACCATATATGGGAAATGTGACCTTTGCATAAATAACCACATGTGACCTAATTGACCATATATGGAAATGTGACCTTTGCATAAATAACCACATGTGACCTAATTGACCATATATGGAAATGTGACCTTTACACACTAATAGCCAGATATGACCTACTTGGCCATATATGGAAATGTGCCCTTTGCACAAATAACCGGATGTGACCTTATTGGCCATATATGGAAATGTGACCCTTTGCATAAATAACCACATGTGACCTAATTGACCATATATGGAAATGTGACCTTTACACACTAATAGCCAGATATGACCTACTTGGCCATATATGGAAATGTGACCTTTCCAAAAGTAACCTTAACTGTCAACACAAAATATGCTAATTTTACGGTGATTTGATAATGAGGCGTGGCCAAGAAATGCTACAATTGAGTCAATGCTGAGTATACAGGCTGTGTAGAAAGAACACATACCAGGGAGATCCACTCGACTTTCATGGGGCTATTATAAATTGAATAAGTTTTAGGGTTAAGAATAAGATAAGTCAATACAATAACATTATCCACACGATAACAGACTTGGGACAACGCAAAAACTTAAGACAACCGACAACAAAAAGTAAAATGTTTACATATTTCTAAAGCGCTACATGCAAAGAACTTTTAACCCCACCCGCCTAAATATAGAGAGGCTTCCAAGATATGTATACCTTTTTCTTTGTTATGTTGACTCCTCTTTTGAATAGAAAAAAGACAAAAAATTGTAGAAAAATTGACATTAGAATCATCTAAAAATTCAGTATTTGTTTTCGTATGATAGCAAATTTCAAAATCATTATATTAAAAAGATGAAAAATGGTGCAATAGATTATGAAACGTGAAAAGGGTTTATTAGTTCAGCGAGAAAAAAAGTTTATTGGTGATAAATGGCTATGAAAATTGGTAAAAGCTTGCTGGTTATATCGTGAAGCTGACATTTAGGGATGTTTTTTGAAGCAATAAGAATGAAGCCGCTGGTAGATAAGGTATTAAGCAATGAGTGATAACTCAATATGAGCTAGCGTAAGCTTGTAATACTCTTTCAGATCTTGCCACAAGTTATAGCTGCCAAGTGATGGATTTGTGCCATGCAGGTGAATAAACCTTGGAACCAGGCGGCATAAATGGCACACACAGAGGACTAGACTTTTACCCTTGAAAATTGCAGCTGGCCAAGGTCAAGATCCACTCCCTAGATCACACACACCTCCACGCAATACAGTGTTCTCAGGTTCAAGTGTTTTGAGACAAAATATTCGTGTGATAGTTTACCCTTGAAAGACCGCTCCCCTGGTTGTTCACTTCTGCTGTCTCCAGAGGGCTCCCTCACTGACTGTCCACTTGCTGAACCACTTTTGCCTGTAGATCTGATGTAGAAAGACAGAACATGCTTGTAGAAAAGTTATTTTTGTATGCATATTTTGCCTGGTATTTTGGAGATACTGTGTGAAATGAATTTTGTGCATGCGACAGGGCATAAAATCATCTTTGCATGCCGTAACTTGCTCGTCACTTGTATATTTGGATTCCCTAACTCATTTGTCATTTGTACCTTTGGACCCCATAACTTAGTTAACTGTCACTTGTATAATTGGACTCCTTAACTTACTTGTCACTTGTATCTTTGGATGACCGTTTTTCGAACATCGCTGCAATTCCTTTGACAGATCCACGACGGCGATGTTTTGATTTTTTCACTTCTCCACCTTCAGTCTTCTGTGATTTCTTGGATTGTTTGCTGTCACTACCTCCAGCTGCACCATGCTCTTCTACAAGATAAAATAAAATTGGCTCTCAAAAGTCACTCAATTCTGAAGTTTTTTGTTTTGTTTGTGTTTGTGTGTGTCACACATCTTTTAAAAATAAATACAGTAAATGTGACTTTTGGCAGATGATATTCAGTAGTTACCTGTCAATTGGTGCCTCATTTGCATATCAGTATGAATTTGTGCCTCATTTACATATCTCTGTGTCAATTGGTGCCTCATTTACATATTTCTATATTCATATTGTTAACGCTTCTAAGTAATTAGCATATATTCCAGTTTTAGCTTTTTGGATCGCCATAGTGATGACAAAGCCAACAATCTCCACAATTTTTTTATACTCATAATTATTAGCCATCTAAGTTTAAAGACAGAAATGGCTCTTTTTTGAAGGATTACTGTTAATATTAATGAGTTTGTCATATTACAAATTTAGACATGTTGTGTAAGTGAGCTCCCTAACTTACTTGTCACTTGAATATTTGGACTCCTTAACTTATCTGTCCCTTGTATAAGTGAGCTCCCTAACTTACTTGTCACTTGTATATTTAGACTCCTTAACTTACTTGTCACTTGTATATTTGGACTCCTTAATTGTATCATGGGATACAAGTAAATTAAGAAATCGTGGTTACATTTGCATGAACAATGGTTGCCTGGCTACAAACACTACCTTTTCCATAGTCTAAAGAAGGCAAAAAATATTTGATACACATTAGGTAATTTTGACATGTACTTACCCGTACTTGATGATGCCCTGGATTTAAGCGGTGATGTCAATCTCTTTAGAAACCCTTTCTTTTTAGAGCTCGATTCTTCCTTTTTATGTTTGGGATGCACGTGAAGAGTAGCTGGTCTCTTTTGAACAGTTATCCTTTCCTCCAGAGGCTGTTCAGGTATTTTTTCACTTTGTATTCTCCGTGGCGGTAGAACAGGGCTGGCTTCAGCTCTGATTGGAAGACTAGAGTCCAGGGAATACTGCGCACTGTACTTTTTAGCGCCCCCTATAGATCCCCTGCTGGCTTGATTTAAGGCTGCTATTCTTGCTTCAACTGATAACACCTGTTGCCATAGTAACAGAAACATCAGGAGATATTACTTCATTTCATATACATGTATGGAGTAAAACACTTTTCAATTGTTTTCAACAGATACAATCCGTTGCCATAGTAATAGAAGACATGAGAAATTTTGAATAATTTTGGCTTAGATTTGAAATCCCACTACTTCATTCTATGTTAAATATATACTGAACATTGACTATAGAGGGGGCTATTTCATCATTTGTTAAGTCCCTACTAGACTGGGTTGTGATTTTTACACATATAAACTAATAATTGAAAATTTTGTCACAAAATCAGTTTTATAGATTATCTAAATTCTAGATGAGAGCTGTATTTATCTAGGCTTTTTTCCACATGACTCTGTAGGGTTGGGGTGAAATAAGTATATTTTAACCTGACACAAAGGTAATCATATCATATCATATATCATATATATTGTATCGTATCATACCGTACTGTACCATATCATATCATACTATATCATATCATATCATATAGCCTATGAGCTGATCTTGAGTCAAATACCAAAATTGCAATAGTCAAATGTCCATTAGACTGAGCATGTATACAGTTACTACTACAGATTGGGGGTTTTTTTGCTTTTTTTTTGCTTTTTTCACTAAATATGCAAAGTCCATAAAGTTGCAAATCATAAAGTTACACACACTGTAACCCTTGAACTATGCTTTATACCACAGGTATTAAATTGTTATGGAAATACTTTTAGGTCTGTACCCAAAACATGGAAAATTATGAATGCCCACCATGATGTCCAGCAAATGAAAACAGTTAACCAAAACACGTTTTCAGTATATTGGAGTAATATGAAGCATTCATTGAAAAATGAAGTTAAGATGGGACTAATGTTAATGATATTACAATGAGACATGTACTGTCAACAAACTAGGGTGAACACGTCAATTAAGCAGTAATAGATATAGACAGACAGAGAGACAGACAGACAGACAGAGACAGACAGAGAGACAGACAGACAGACAGACAGACAGGCATAATAAGACAGACGGACAGATGCTCAGAATGTTCTATTCCATGTTTATCTGAGTTGATGATGATGTCACCATGAATCAAATGACAACCCCTCACCTATTAACATAAAATAAAACTACACACTTACTATTTGTGAAATAAAATACTGGTGCGGTGCAGTGCACACAGGAAGAAAATATTTAGTAACAAAAAAATTATGACATACACATTAGGTCAAAATAAAAACAAAATAAAACAAAATAAAACAAACAATTAATTATTACGTTTTTCAATTACATATTGTGAATCTTGGTATCCATGCTACTTGAAAACTGTGCAAATTTATTCTGCATCGGGTGCCATCTTGAATGATGCATTATGGGAAATGTATCATTCCACTGAATTAATCACTATTATGGAAACAACCTGCCATTGTCACTTTGAATCGTCATGGTTACCATGACCGTTGAAGGAGGGGTCTCCAACTGAACACCCCAGATTTGCTAGCACTGTATGCTACAAATACTGCCTATATCGTCCTTTGCATCTGAGCATGCTCTTTTAGGATTTGCATCTGGGCATGGATTTGTATTTGAGCGTGCTCAGTTTGGACGTCCTTACCTGTCGTTCACTCTGTGCTACTTGCGCTATTGCTAGTGCTACCTTGTCTTCTAAATCTAATAGTTGTTGTTCAGGTGAGTTTTCATTGATGTCCTCAACTTGGTTTTCTAGTTGTTTCACTTTATCCTCCAACGAGAACACCTTCCCTGCTGACATGTAAACCTGGCAGATGAAAAAAGAAAAGAAAATTCAAGACTTTAGCGTACAGCTACTTTGATTTCAAGATCAGCTTTGATAGATGAAATGTAACTGCACTATTCAACACAGTCTCTGTACTTGCAATACCAATGCTGAGACACCTGCACGCACATAAAATTACATTATCATAATGTTCAACAATTGTTGAAAAATGGTACCCTCTAATTACATTATAAACAGTGCCCTCTACTGTCATTAATAATAAATAGCGCTTTCTAGTGGCACGAATAATGAATAGCGCCATCTGGTGGCATGAACAATAAATTAGGAAGGCCTGGAAAATAAATACCACCCTCTAGTGGTATGGCTCTTTGGGTACTCTCCAGTACTACTCACCCTTTCTTCAATTGCAGCAACTTCATCATGTACTTTAGAGCCTGAGCTTCTAGTGCTGGATGATCTTTCTAGAGGTTCCACTGTAATATCTGGTTCCATCACTTCTAATTTGATGTCTAACCAGTGCTGTTTTTCTATTGAGGGTGAAAGGTCAGAGGTCAAAATCTCAAGTAAATGTAATTTGCATCATATTCACAAGATTGTTAAAACTTGTAATTTAGAGATGGAAAGGTCGGAGGTCAGAATTAAGTACAATGCTATCTGATACTGTAGATGACTCATTATATTCGTATATGGTAATTTTGTGTTTGTAAAGATCAACTATGCTGCACTCAAGTTGTGACAATGTCTCACAGAGAAGTAGGCTCAACGATTTGTCAGTCTGAGCTGCTGTTGTAGGTAGTTTGCGACCAGTAATCAAAGAAATGTAACAACACCAAACCTTCCAGTCTAGACAGAAAAGGAGATAAAAAGAAAGAAATCAAAGAGGCTTAGATGACACAACAGGAAGTTTACCTTCTCTTGGTTCTTCTTCTTCTTCACTAATGTGTAATCTTGTCAGTGGTTCCCCATCATCATTGTCGGAATTACTTCCTGCGGCTCCTTGCTCATCTGAGATGAACTTCTCAGTGGATGAGATCACCTTGAGTGCTGTGTCAGTAATCATTCTGACTGCTGAGGCTGCACTTTTCTGTGATTATCGAAAAAGCCAGACATCAAATATCAACTAATGTTCACTAACCTTGCAAAAGTAGATGTCAAGTTTTGTACACTAAACTTGCTTACATTACAGTAGCCGAATATATAGCGTCATCATGAGCCTATTCCTGATGAATGTCAGTGTACACAATGCCCATAAACTAGTTACCAACCTCAATCATTTTTTAAAGAAGTGTCACAAAAACGCACCCAGATGAGGAAAAATGGGGGCTAAATGGACAATAAATAGCCCTCTCCAGTGGCAGAGATAATAAACGGCACCAATTTGTGACAAAGATGGCAAACAGTGCCCTCTAGTGGTAGAAATGATAAACAGCATCTTCAAGTGGGCATAATATATAGTGCCCTCTAGCAATATGCATAAATGTATGCCATTGTATTGCAATGACTAATATAGGTGACTAACAAAGTTGACTTGGACACCTTACAACAAACAACTGATGAAATGACACAAGAAATCTTACTTCAGTTTCAGTGTTGTCGACTGTAGCTTCAAGCAACTCTTCTTCCAGTGCTTGAACATCTTCTACAAGTTGTTCCTGCATGAATAACACAATTTTTATCAAGTCATCCATGCAATAATAATTGAAATACACATTTGTGATGACTAAGAAAAGTAAGTGACAAATTTAATGAATTTAAAAGCTGCAATACCTGCAACCAGTGCATTTTTTTGAAACTGCCTTGTTAAATTTTACAACTTACTCTTAATATCGTACACCCTGAACAGTATTGACTCACACATGGGTAAGGTTATTTTTGTAGTTGTAAACATAACATGGTACAATAAATCTAATCAAATTGATTTTTGGGTCCGCACCCGAAAACCAACAACGCCAACATGATAATGATTTGAACCTGTTACTGTACCAGTACTATTTTTGGATACAATCGATACCCTAATTTCCATGTACACTGTTATTTTAACAATTTTCAGTGAATATATCATTGTTATCTGATGGAAATAATTACACTCCAGTTACAACTAATGCAGCTTGAACACTGAATGTGCCTTGCGGACCACTTTTGTTTCTTATTTTTTTACCTGTGGTTTCTTAACTTCATCAGTTACTGGTCTATCCTCTGGTTGGAAATTCACCTCAGCAACGACTAACTGTTGACCCTGAAAATAAAAATCATTCAGAAAATACATTTCTCAAAAGAATAAAACTCTTGTAAAAGCATCAATCATAACGGTGGTTTTTAAACTTTGACAAAACGCACACAAAACATTAATCTTTGGTAAGAAAAGGGTGACATCACAACATCAAACATTTTGCCAATGACGTCCAGGCTATTCTTAAATGGGAACACTGCTCCAGGAAATAACAGCATTTTCAGAAACTATGGGTTTTAGAGTCATTTCATGATTTTACATCACCTACTACATTACAAGCAATTTCAGAGAAACATCAAGTTGAAGTTGTCCTTCATTAGGGGATCTTTGGTGTGGGCCATGTTTTGCTATGGGTGTCAGGAGATATGCATATGTAATAGGTGATCAATGAATATTCATGACTACTAAGTAATATTACCTTCAGTGAAAACATGAATATTTATGAATTTTTTTACTCAAGTCATGAATATTCATTGTTCAACCATTGCATAAACATTTCTGCTGACTCCAATGAGGCAATGTGGCCCACAACAAAAATCTCCAAATGTGAGACAATGTTTTTTCTGAAATCGTGTGTAATGTAGGTTATATAAAATTACTCCAGAATCTAAAGTTCATGAAAGTACCTTTGATATTCCCTTTAAAGAGTTTATAAACACTTTTAATTAGATGATATTAGTGCAATTAAACTTTAATTAAACTATTCTGTAAAATGTTAATGTTGATGCAGTATTTTGATGACACTAAAATCACCATTATATGTACAGTTGTTGACAGTACTTTTCACGTTTTTATAGAAATACTTCAGAATAACAAATCCCTTCTAAATCAAAATTTCAGGGTATAATATATACCTGTTTTAGTTCGACCGGAGGAGCTGCTGCCATTTCTGTATCACTGGTACCACTTTCCTGTGAAGGCTCATCCATAACGACTTGTTTCTCCAGTCTGGAAATAACAGCTTCAAGTTCCTCAACTTGATCATGGAGTTCTCTCATCTGATACAAATAAAACAAATAGACATACATAGGTTTAGTTCAATGTCAAATCATATTACTGATCATTATCATTGTGATCTCTGTCATACCACATTTTTTAGGGTGGTGATACCTACCCTACGAGTTCCCAGTCATTTTACCAGGGTCCCCTACCAGTGTTTTTGTTAAGGGTGGTAAGTAGGTAAAATCTGAGTTTACCAAGGTCCCTTACAAGCATTTTTGTCAAGGGTGGTAAGTAGGTAAAATCTACCTGTGAGTTCTCCCCAGTCATTCTACCAGGGTTCCCTCCCAGTGTTTTTGTTAAGGGTGGTAAGTAGGTAAAATCTATGTGAGTTTCCAAGTCATTTCATCAAAATTCCCTACCTTCGTTTGGTTATGGGTCGTAAGCAGGTAAATGTAGCTGAGTGCCCATGTCAATTTTGTCACTGGTAGATACAAGTAAATTTATTAGATAATTTCTGTAATGGCTGTATTAACTTTAACTTCCCTACCTGAGTGGCTGAGGTCAAGACATCTTCGGCTGATTCCAATACTTCACCCTGTTTCAATGACATCTTCTTGGTCAAGTTGTCAATCTCTAAACTTTCTTTCTTCTTTGGTGATGCTTTTGGTGATGGTGGTGGAGTTGGTCGGTGTGGTCTCTCCATATCTTTTATCCCACCCCCTGATCTCTTGAAAGAGTCTTCATAGATGGTTGCCATGGCAGTAAAGTCAAGTTCGTCATCAGAGGATGAAATAGATAGATCATCGTCATCATCATCATCATCATCATCTTCAAGAACTTCATCATCATCATCTGTATATGATGCGACTGTAGAGGATGCAATGGATCGCACCGAATCAGAATCAGCACCAAGGTCATCATGTTGACCCCGCAAAGATGTCAACCGGTCAACTCTGAAGTGACCATCTATCCCATTGCCAACTCTCTCATGTTCAAGAGTTGTATAGCCATCTATGGAATGCTCCGAATGTTGCCGTAATGTTTCTCTCGTCAAAGCAGTTACACTGATGTTACTTTCGATAGGTTGTCGTCTCTCATGGATTTCAATCTTCAAGTCATTCTCATCATTTGCATCAGTAGTAGAATCATTCTCAATGTCAGGACTTGCAGCGAGTTCATCATCATTGATGGCATAATCGATCACTGGAGCACTTTCCACAATACCAGATGTTTCCACCGGAATAACCACAACCTCCCCAATGTCAGGACTTGCAGCGAGTTCCTCATCATTGATGGCATAATTGATCACTGGAGCACTTTCCACAATACCAGATGTTTCCACCGGAATGACCATAACCTCCTCAACGACTGGACTTTGGGAGGGATCTTCCTCATTGATGGCATTATCGATCATTGGAGTACTTTCCACAATACCAGATGTTTCCACCGGAATAACCATAACCTCCTCAATGTCAGGACTTGCAGCAAGTTCCTCATCATTGATGGCATAATCGGTCACTGGAGCACTTTCCACAATACCAGATGTTTCCACCGGAATAACCATATCCTCCTCAACGACTGGACTTTGGGAGGGATCTTCCTCATTGATGGAGTAATCTGTCATTGGAGCACTTTCCACAATACCAGATGTTTCCACCGGAATGACCATAACCTCCTCAATGACTGGACTTTGGGATGGATCTTCCTCATTGATGTCATAATCGATCATTGGAGCACTTTCCACAATACCAGATGTTTCCATCGGAATAACCATATTCTCCTCAACAACTGGACTTTGGGAGGGATCTTCCTCATTGATGGAGTAATCTGTCATTGGAGCACTTTCCACAATATCAGATGTTTCCACCGGATTAACCATAATGTCCTCAATGACTGGACTTTGGGAGGGATCTTCCTCATTGACAGAGTAATCTGTCATTGGAACACTTTCAACAATGACAGGTGTTGCTGCTACAATTATCATTTCCCCTTCCATCACTGGACTTGGAGAGGGATCCTCATCATTGGCAGTGTAATCAGTTTCTGGAGCACTTTCTGAGACTGGTGGTGGAGCCTGCATAATCAATACCTCTTTTACCTGTGGATGCATACTACTTACATCATCCACATGCTCACTAGGAATGGCTTCCTGCATGTCACTGGAAGATACACGCAAATCTTCAACCTCTTCTTTCTTGTCTACAATTTCCTCTTCAGTGCCTGTAAAACTTACTACCTCTTCATTTTCCTCTCCCTCAACTTCAACTTGTTGATAACTATTCTCAGGTTCTTCTATTACACTGTCCTCAGATGGTGCTATCTCATGGCTAATGTCAAGTTCATATTCTGTTGGTGATGGTTCCTGTACCACAACGACTGGCATGGAGTCCATATAATTACCATTAGTGTCATCACTCGGGGAGCGATGCATGTGTCCCTCAAATGCAACATCCTCTGGCCCCTCAAACTCTGCGCTTGCTTCTAGGCTGGCAGGATTAGACAAACCTTCTGCATCACTACTAGGCCTACTTGATCCAGAAGCTCTCTGTTCTAATTCAAGGATCTCAATGGTTGGTGATCTACTAATAGAACTATCGCTATCAGCTCCTGATTCAGCATCATCTCTAGATTCAGACTTAATATTTTTTGTTTCAAGATCATCAGTGTAAGCATGTTCAGTTTCAACAACAAAGACTTTTGTAAGTGCTTCTACAGCAGGTGGAGATTTCCTCACATCAGGTGACAGAGATGGCTCAGTTATCTCAATAGTTGGAACTCCATCTATGTTATCTTCGATATCTTCATCACTGACTTCTATGACAATATCACTGATATCCTTTAGATGTTGACCAGTGACTGCACTTTCATACGATGGCGGTACTAGATCCTCTGTTGCACTGTCATCATCACTATAAACAGCGATAAACTGTTGGCGTCTGTCATGGATATCCAAGTGCATGACTGGTTCATTATCAACTGTTGATTCTAAGGAGATCTCATAGTGTTCTACTAGCTCATTATCATCACTGTCAAGATCATGACTTCTAACATCTTTCACAGGAGGCAGAGTACCTGGCAGAGGGGGAGGTTGGCTGGATAGGGTGTCTTGATGAATTGAGGGTACAACATCTTCCTCAATATCAGAATCACTGTCGCGTAATTCTCCTGACGGGACCACATCCTCAGGCTCTACATCACTGTCACTTAGGATATGATATCTTTCATCTGGATATCTTGAATCATAAACAATATCTCCATCTTGGATATATCCATTCTGCTGTCCTCCTGCATCAGGTTCAGCATCGCTATCACTCAGAATGTGGTATCTTTCATCCTGGTATCTCTGGTCCTGAACAACATCTGCATCAAGCACATACTTGCCATGTGAGTCTACTTCTGCACATGGCGCATCATCATCACTATCACTGTAGATGTGGGCATCATCTCCATCTTGCTGTATATATCTCCCATCCTGAACAACATCAGGAAGGTCTCTCTCTTGTACACTTTCTCTTTCTTCTTCCTTCACAAGACTATAAACTCCCTCCTCATCCTCATCTACAGCAAAGTGCTTTTCATCAAATTCTGGCAGAAACATGACTGTTGCTTCTTGCTCAGGAAGTATCGACTTCTCTGCTGTTTTCTCTGCAATTGCCTGAATCATCTCCTTAGTGTCTGTTTCCTTGGCAACTTCATCCAATCTGTCACACATAGCTATTACATAATTGACAAGTGACTCTATCACTTCTCTGACAACTCTATCAATTGCTTCCTTTTCTTCAGCTAGAGTATCTTCATTGATTTCTTCCAGAAGCTGTTCAGATTTAGAGAGTTCTTCTTCAACGACACTTGCCTCAGTCTCTCTTTCCTTGTCACTTGTTATTCCAAATTGTTCAGGCTCTGATAAAGGAGACAAATATTCTAAATTTGAATCAGTTGAATGTTCTGAAGCTGCCGCCGATCGCCTATCCCAATCGCTCTTTGAATAATCATCCGAGTTTTCCTGGGAATACTTTTGCAATTTGTCAATGAATTCAGGAGATTGGATGCCACCTGTTGGTGTAAAATAACCTTCACTTTTCAATGTTTCTGAACTAGCACTTGCAGACATTTGTAGATTTTCTAGCTCTGGCTCGAGATCATCTGAAGTATTAAAGTCGTTTGATCCTTCAGAGGCATTAGAGGCCATGCTAGGAGGAGGCGTCGCTGGAGAAGATATGTTACTTTGGCTGCTCTCTGAAGGAAAATGAGTTTCAACACTTGTTGCTGAGTCTAAAGAGTCAGATTTTGACTTTAACGTTTGCAGACCTAAATCCGTTTCAAAGTCTGGTTCCTGCTCTCCCCCTTCACTCAGAAAATCGGTAGAGATAGCAGTATTGACGTCCTCCTGTGCAGTGTAAGAAACTACCTCTTCTACTACTGGAATATTTTCTTGAACCATTGAATCTGCTGTGCCAAGATCACTGTTTACTAAACTCTTATCTTCTCCACCATCTAGAGCATCTCTTGGCCAAGCTTCTCTCCCACTCTTTAGACCATGCATAAACCTGTCATCCTCTGATGTACCTACTCCTTGATCCACTGCTGCCGAATCAGGTGGAGGGGCACCGCTCATAACAGTATCCTCTCTAATAGGTGATAACTGTCCGCCATCTTCAGGTGAACTTGGTTCAACGTAGGTTGGGGTTTCGCTGAATCTAACCTTTTTTGGGCTTTCTAAGACGGATGCCTTGTTTTCTTCACCTATGATGAGATCGGGAGGTGCAGTTTTCGTTTCACTCTCTTCCAACTTTGGTAATGTTTCTATCGGAGGCGTAATCTGTTCTTCTATAGGACTAGGTATGCTTCCTACTATGCCATTGTCTGGGTCTCTTGAGAAATGCTTGCGTCTGTGGTGTTTGCCCTGTGGGGAAAAGCAGAAAATGTAAATTAATAGCAGTGAGTTGATGAAAAAGGCAATCAATTATTTAAATATGGAAAACAATTTTACAAAGATCACAAGCCCCAAGCAACTGTACTGAGCCATTTATTAGATGTGCAGTTTGTAACTCTTCAACTTTTGACGATAAATGTTACAACACATCAAAATTTTGAATTTGATCATGATTTAGAAATAAATAAGCTTCTTGTCCCTCTATCTTTAGGATTCTTTTTTTATCTTAACTAACATAATCAGTTTATTTACCCCAAATAAAGATAACAGTGGGTAAACTGGGAGTCAGGAAATAGCTTACAGCTAGTCTGGGCCTGTCCCCTCACATATTTATATACAGAAATTTTTAACTCGTCTAATTTCACCTCATGATGATTCAGAAATAAATTTGCCTGTAGTTTTTTTGTTTATAATCTTTTTATATATAATTCTAATGTTTATATTTCAACTCAGAATCACGATGACTCAGAAAGAAATTTGCTTCCAGTTCCTCTGTCTTATAATTTTTTTTCATCTGACATCATTTTTTTTATTTCACCTCATGATGATTCAGAAATAAATATGCCCTAGTTCCTTTATGTTCATATTTTTATATGAAATTCTGATGTTTTATTTCAACTCAAATCTTGATTTGGTAATAAATTAGCTAATAGTTCAAATATGTTTATAATTTGTTTATACTAAATTCTAATGGTTTTATTTCAACTCAAATCTTGATTTGGTAATAAATTAGCTAATAGTTCAAATATGTTTATAATTTGTTTATACTAAATTCTAATGTTTTTATTCCAACTCAAAATCTTGATGACTCAGAAATAAATTTGCTTCTATTTTTTGTCTGTTTATAATTTTTTTAAATTAAAAATCTAATGTTCATATTTCAACTCAAAATTTTGAATTACACTAGTTCAGAAATAAATTAGTTTCTAGTTCTTGTGTCTTTTGAACTTTTCACCTGAATTCATTTCTAATGTTTTTTTATTTCTACTCAAAATCTTTAATTACAATTTCGATGATTTAGATATATTCAGATTTTGTTTTTAGCTTTTTTTTAATAAATAATTCAGGATACATAGAATTCTATATGTGATTACGTCATTACTAAATCTGCCATGTGAGATAAAATTCTGAGCTACCATACATAATTTATGTTATGCCTAAATCAGCCTGAGTCAAACTTGTAATTTGATATTATTCATGCTAGATATTATCAAAAATTAATATATATGATGATTGGACTCTTTGTGGACAGTAAAATATAGTTATTTTGGAACAGTAAGTTAAAAATGACAGCGATCTTTCATTCCAATTTGATTCGATTTCAGAGAGACGCTTCACAGCTGAATAATTAAATTATTGCATGATCAAGGTCCATAGTAGATGGATTGAAATGTCGCATTCGTTTAGAATTTATCGTTCCAAAGAAACTACATGTATATTGTACTGTCCTACTGATTCTTGAACCATGAACCATATAAACAATATATTCTGCATGGATTCTTTGTGTATTGACTGAAACAAGACAGGAAGATAGTCATTTTTTTTAACTATTAAAATTTTCAACTTTATGACCCCATCCTGAAGAAATACAGATATTGCAATTAGTAGTATCATTATTATTATTAATTTGGTCAGTTTGAAACTTGATATTTTTTTCAATCAATTCAGGGCCAGCTATACTACTATCGATTCACATGTTTTTCTTTCATGATTATTTTTTCATTCTTCAGACTTTTACTGTTACATAAAAATTTGAATTAAAAATTTCCTGAAAGAGCCTACAGAAGTATGTAACTAGTGGAAGATTCAAGCTAACTCATTTATTGAACCTAAAATCAAACGAAGTTAAACTTTAAATCAAATGTCTTGAAAAAAAGAACACTGAATTATGAAATGACTTGAAAAATCACCTCCATTTTTGTGTTCATTTCGGTTCTAAAAATGAAACAACTTACAACATTAAAATTTGAATCAAACGTCTTGAAAAATACCAATAAGGTGCAAAACTAGTGGAAGATTCACACATTTTCTTAACTCATTCAAAAATCAAAGCACATCCTTAGAAATCAGTGACTTTTTCTTGGACTGAATTAATTTCTTGTCACCATTGTAGATTACAATGATGGATAGCAGTGATCATAAACAGATCTAAAGTATTAGTCACTATAAATGTATTAATAATATAATTTATAGTCTTCATGGAATAAATAAGACCTATTTTCCCAAAGCTCTATCTGGGTTCCAAGCAAATATTATAAATAAATTTGCTGGAAACTATGCACATTTAAAGATTGTATCCCCTGTCTTTTTCACAGGTTTAAAAGTCCCAGCAAAAAAAATATAAAATTCACAAATTTTTCTTCCCACTGCCTGTTTTTGCAGTTTTAGTGCATCAGCAAAAAGTAGAATGTACAGATTTTACAACTGTCTCCTTATCTGGTTTCATGCCTTGCAAAAATCTAAAATATACCAATTTTCCTGTGTCTGTGTTTGGAGTTTTAATGCCTTCGCAAAACCTAAAATTTACAGATTTTACAACCATCTCCTTATCTGGTTTCATGCCTAAGCAAAAATGTAAAATTTACAGGATTTCACAGCGTCTGTTTTTGCAGTTTTAATGCCTTCATTAAACCTAGAATTTTCAGATTTTACCAGTGTTCTCATATCAGGTTTTTGTGCCTAAAAAAGATTTACCCACTGTCTGTATTTGCAGTTTTAATGCCTTTAAGTTAGCAAAACCTAGAATTAACAACTTTCACTGGAGTCCACATATCAGGTATTCATGTCTTAGCAAAAATCTAAAATTTTACCAGTCCTCATATCAGGTTTTCATGCCTTAGCAAAAATCTAAAATTTACTGATTTAACAACTGTCTATTCTTGCTGTTTTTAGTGCCTTTAGCAAAAATCTAAAACTCGCAGTTTTCCCGCTGTCTGTGTGTGCAGATTAAAATTAATGCCTTCACAAAACCTAGAATTTAAAGATTCTACCATAGTCATCATATCAGGATTTTGTGCCTTTAGCAAAAATCTGAAATTCACACATTTTCCCACTATCTGTGTGTACAGTTTTAATGCCTTCACAAAATTTAGAATTTACAGATTTCCTAGTGTTCTTGTATCAGGTTTTCATGCCTTAGCAAAAATGTAAAATTCTGAGATTTTCCAGCTAGCAGTTTTAATGCCTTCGCAAAAACCTGGAATGTACAGGTATTACTGCAGAGTCCCCGTATCACTTTTTCATTCCTTAAAAAATTTTGAAATTGAAAATATATACCTACTTTCTATTTTTGCAATTTTAACACCTTAGCAAAATATCTCACCCTAACTGCTAGGACAACCTAACTAATCAGTAATCTAGTAAAATTTAAAATCTCAAAATTTGGGACACAGATATATGTATCACATTCAATCATTTCTATCAATTGACTCATCCCTACGATGACACCATCATTTACATATCATATGGATTTATACGACAAAGGAATTTTCAGTTAAATCAGCCTTCAGTACATCGTATATCTTAAATGAAGAGAGAACCTAAACATCTCTTTTTCACTCATGTAAAGAAAGCAACAGATTTTCTATCACTTGAAAGTCTCACCTGAAAAAAATCTCCAATCTTTACACCTTTGTGAACACACCTACAGAAATTATGACATTCACATACAGGAACACATTTTTTGTCAAAACTTCATCTCTTTTATGAAGACAATGTGAAGTTCTCATCAGCTAAATAAAATTAGAACTGATTTTTTGTGACGACTGCATGGTGTTGTCAAAAATCTATAAGGGTTATAACCTTCAAAAATTAGCAAACTCTAAAACAATGGCAGCAAAAATATTAAATTTTATAGCACAAAATCCCATAAATATGGTGATGCTCACCTATCCAAGCAATGCCGATACCAAGACTGACAACAAATCTAGCAAAGAGTTGCCAGCCACATTCTGCTGTAAGATGATATCGCAAAAGCTAACAAATTTAGGCGATGTCTAGCTGTCAAAAAAACTATACATGAATGATCGGGTGACTCGCTCTGTACCATACACAATATTACAGAAATATGGAGCTGCTCACCTCTCCAAAAAACGCCGATACCGAGATTTACAAAAACCTAAAAAGATGCAAGCCACATTCTGGAAGATAACATTGCGAAAAAACTGACAAATTCAGATGCTGTCTGGCTGTCAAAATCCTGCACGGAAATGATCAGCTGACTCACTCTTTAGACTGTAAGGACGGTGAATCACATGGATGACTCATGTCTACGTCTCCTAAACACGCATACCTACCTAACCTGACATCACTTTACTTGCATAAATTGACAATTTATAAAATTAATCACACATGTTTTAAAACAAAAAGATATACCTCGTCTACAATTCATGAATAATATTTACAAGTTGGGCACATTTGTAGGAGAAATTAGAAATTTCTCAATATTTTGTGTGTAACCTGAAGTGTCGTCTGCATACTAAATAGCTATGCTGTTAAATTTGATAGTTATCATCTTTCTAGGAAAGGTCAAAGTTCATTCATTGATGATGGGAAGAAGCAGATCAGATACAATTACTTGTTCAAATACTCTCGCAATATATATCACTGTATTTGCAGGTTCATAGGTTTAACAAGAATCATTACTTATCTCCGGTACAAGTGATTGGCTTGAAATTAAATCATGGATTTGTCACATCTAGTATCATGTGACATCAACAGAAAACTATGATCAATTGATATATACTATTGTGATCACATGATCTGAATTTGGATTGTGATTGGCTGTTTGCAGGTCACATGGTATAAGGTTGAAATCATGACTGGTCATGTGATTCAAATGTCAAAGTTCATACTTCACTTACAGTACAAGTTGAAAACTTTCCGATTGGCTAGATATTTCATAAATTCACAGAAGTACAAAAAAATAATTTCGGGATGATCGCACAATGTCACACAAGATCAATACCCAAAACCCCTCCCCAAACCCTAAATGAACATTCATAAGTGTGACATCAACACATTTATGCCATTTGCAACAAAAGCTAGTCCAGTAGGATAGATTATAATTATATTATGTCGTTATCAATTTCATACCTGGATGTTTGAGAACATTCAGACACACATTTATGTATGAATATATCAGAATTTACAAAACAAAGTCATTCCATTTTCTCAGATTCATTTTTATTCTAGCGCAAATAGTTTTAGCCAGTCCATGATATTTTCAGAGTTCCAAAAATTAGTTACGTGCATACACATGTAGCTACACTGTCAATAAAAATGAGTTCCTGACCTTTCACTTTGACAACACTGCTTTCTATTCACGACCTTTGAACTCTCTTCTACACTACTGCTTAGTATGACCTTTGAACTCTCGTCTAATTAATCAAACACACTGAATTTCATATTGATATTGTAATGTTGACATTGGCCTTCATGTACAATTCATCACAGTTTGATAAATGACATATATGAATTATGTACATAATAAATTAAGGATCAAATACTCAGAAAATTAAAAGTGGATTAATAATTAATCATGTGTATTTTATATTCGGAACGAAATTTTCTCTGAAAAAAAAACGAATTTGTATTTTATATTTGGAACACAATTTTCTCTGAAAAAATTGATGTGAATGAAATATTTCACACACAGAAAATTATTTATGCAACAGTTACATTAAAAGTGATGATACTACTTAACAAATTTTTCTCTGGAAAAAGCGACATGGGTGACACAAAATGATTTATGCAATATACGTTAAAAGTGAATTAATAATTAACAAATTTGTATTTTATATTTTGAACAAAATTTTCTCTAAAAAAATTGATATGAGTGAAATATTTCACGCAGAATTATTTATGCAACAGTTACATTAAAAGTAGGGATGTTAATTAACAATTTTTTTTTATTTTGTGAAATTTTCTCTGGAAAAAGTGACATGGGTGAAATATTTCAGACACAAAATGATTAAAAGTGGATTAATAATTAACAAATTTGTATTTTATATTTGGAATGAAATTTTCTTTGTAAAAAGGGATACGAGTAAAATATTTCACACACAGAAAATGATTTTTGCTTGACAATTGTATAAAAATCTCCAGTAACTGAAAAATGAATGGTAAAATATTTTTAAAAGTTATTCTGATCAAAATGTGTTCTGTGAAATAGTGATCTGAGTGGAATATTCTAACAATTTATGAGAGAGAAAAATGATGCAAAATCACTCCAGTCACACAAAGAATTATTTAGTAAAATTTGTAAGTTTTTGAATTCTACAGCCGTAATTTTAGAAAGGAATTCTTCATAACACCTTTGCAAACTCAATAATTCAATCCTGTTGTTCCAAACTTGTAGTTTTTAGTGTATAAACAAACAAATACCCTCCTGGTAGAAAGAGCATTAACCCATTGGCTTTATACAGAAATACACATATATATTAATTCTGGAGTCTGTCGAAAATCTCAAAAAAGTACCCCTAGTAGTAGTAGTTGGAAATAAAGCACACGAAAAATTGGAGAACAATTTTTGATAAATAAGTACTAAATAGGTTACAAAGGAAAATGTCTACTGTCAGGGTAGAACCAACTCAAATCCCAACTTAATTCATTCCTTCTCAAACTAAATAGTTGTTTTAGCTGAAATCCTCATTGTATCTGGTGTACACCCCTACATAGAGAATGAACAAATAATCTTTATGCCATGGTGAATATCCTCTCTCTCTTTTTATGATAAAGAACATGCAAATTATAAATTTGAGAATGTAGCTAGTAGTAGAGACAAGGTTAGACAATACAAGATTAAAGGTTGGCTTGTTAAGTGAGATTTCTGTCAAAACAGATCATATTCTGTTTTGGGTTAAATGTATAAAGTAAAGAGATAATTTGATACCACAGGTATAGATCTAGACTATAGGTTAAACGGTGTCTAGTCTAGTAATTAATTTCAGAAAAGCTTATAACTACTTGTATGAAGTAGTAAAAATCTATTACCTACGACAAACATATCAAATGAACTAGAATCAGTCCAATTACAATGCAAACACTGAAAATTGTTGAAACCAGGTCTTGGGAGGAATAGTTGAGTTTCATAATGAAGTTAGACTACAGTTTTCGAGAATTTCTTCAATAAAATCTACCCGAACCTACTAAAATCTACCCGACCTACTATCACCCACACGTTCTTCTCTGTCTGTCTATATTTTTGTCTGTTTACTATAAGTTTTCCTGTACTAATACTAGCTAGATACATGTATTGTTCATAACAATGCCACATACCATTGTTCAACTAGACAATGGTAAAGAGGCTATAACCTTAACACAGATCTTCTAAGTGATGTAATAACAGATCTCTTAGACTGAAAATTTGGGGAAAGAAGGACAATGACCTACCCGTCTCCTAGAATGGCTTCTTCCTGACCCGTCTGTAGCATCAAGAACTAAACCCTCTACTTCACGCACTGCATCTTTAGGGACTTGAATACCAATTGAAAATTTAGCAATAGCTTCTCCAATATCCTCCGCTGCAACAAAAGGAAAGCTTGGAAATTTAGAGACTCGGTTTCAAAAGAACCACGTTGGTTGACGATCTTTGAGGCATTGTGCACTGTTACTCAGACAGCATGTGTTTTCCCAAAGGTTTTGTAGCCAAAGGGATGACTAAAAGCTTTGTTTAGTATTCAGGTTCAAATTATCATAAGTTATTATTCCATTCAGACACAATGAAACGCACACAGTCGTTAATCTTTCATTTTGAATACTTTACATCAAATTGACCCCTCAGGCATGACTACAGTATCATTCAAATTCATGCAAATTGTCTGCTGTATCTATGGCAACATATGTGAGGTGATACATTTTTATTTCTCCACTCACTATTCATTAACTGAAATCAAATACTATAGCCATCATCCAAAATTTTTTACAATACACAAAAATGTGCATGGATTTATCTATGACAGTGGAAACTTTTCAAAATAAAAAGACAATAATCTCACGACATTTTCAGTACAATTTTGTCAGACAGTAAATGAGATATGACATAAACATTGGGTATTAATTTTTATGATTTTCATTCATAAAATAATTATTATTTTTGCTATATTTTTAGACTTGAAAAAAACTAAATGAAACAGCATTGACTGAGTCTGTGTTTATAACTCAATAAACTACATAAAAAAATTATTTGTAAACATTTTGTAGATTTTTGCAATTTATTTTAACTCATCTTAATAAATTGCAAAAAAAAAAAAAAAAAAAATGTAAAAAGTTTATTTGAACACATTTTATAGCTTTTTTGCATTTTTAAGTTAAAAACAAGGGTTGCTGTTTCACATTGTTTTTCAAGTAGAAAATATAGTGGAGTTGTTTTATTAATTATAAATCCAAAATAAATACCCAGTTCTCATCCATACTACCACCTTTAACATGACTCAAAATGTCAATTAAAATCTTAATTAAACATTTTATTGTCTGACTTAACAAAAACTTAGTATTTAAACATTACAGCAACTTTTTATCATTTGCCTCAAAAAAATTTAAGTAGAGTTATTACATTTTAACCTTTTCAACCTGCACTAGTTATAACTGGAGTACTTTTGTGATCAGAAAATCAACAATATATTCACTGAAAATTGTTAAAATACGATATAGCAAATGTTAATTTGAGGTTAAAAATTAATTTGATTTGATATATTATACCATATTGTGTGTACAGCTACACCAATATGTTTACTCACATGTGATTCAATACCATTCAGGGTGTACAATGTTATGAGTAAGTCCATTATATGTAGCAATATTGTCAAGATTTTTGTTGAGCCAGATGATAAAATGTAGCGATACTGAGCTGTGATAAAAGGTAGCAATATTGGTAAGGTTTTTGTGAAGTCAGATGATAAAATGTAGCAACGTACACGATTTTTTGTTGTTCCAGACAATGGAATGTAGCAATATTGTCAAGATTTTTGTTGAGCCAGATGATAAAATGTAGCAATATTTGTAAGATTTTTGTTAGTCGTGATAAAATGTAGCAATGTTGGTAAGATTTTTGTTGAAACAGACAAAGAAATGTAGCAATTGTTGTTAAGTCAGATGATAAAATGTAGCAATTTATAAGATTTTTTGTTGTTCCAGGCAATGAAATGTAGTAATGTTGGTAAGATTTTGTCTAGCCAGACAATAACATGCAATTATAAGATTATTGTCTAGAAAGGTGATTAAATGTAGCAATGTTAGTAAGATATTAAGTCAAGCCAGACAACATTCTCTTTCAGATTAACAGGTTTCTATGACAACAACTGACTATAATGGTAATGAAAGATGAGTATTTGTCTGCTGTTTCTCATTTCCTGTTCTCATTGAGTGAATTCAATTTAATATACCATTTCAAAGATCTTGATAAAATATGCAAATTTCCAATCTATTACAAAGAAAAGATATGCAAAAATGTAATGTTCTAATCTCATTACCCCTATTTTTCCCTATACTTTGGTTCCACCCAGCAATTTTCAAGGTGGGTCATTCCATTTTCATAATGGAAAAGGGAGTGCAAGGTCAACAAAAAGATTACTTTTCATTTAAAACATAAGTATTTATCATATGAAAGATGGAAAAAAATATCCCTATTTTGCCTGTACTTTGGTTCCGACCAGTGATTTTCACACTATATCATTCCATTTTTATAATGGAAAGGGGGAAAATAGCTAGGTCGACAACAGAGGACTTTTTTTTTTAAATATTAAAGTATATATCACACCAACAACAGGAAACACCCCTATTTTGTCCTGTACATTGGTTCCACTTTCTGAGTTTCAAGGGGGATTATTCCATTTTCACAACAGAAAAGGGAAAACAGCTAGAGCAACAAAAGTGTGACTTCAAAAAGATAAGTATCCATCACACCAAAGATGAAAAACAAATGAAAAAGTGTACAGAATTAAAATAATTAGTAGTTTTAACTTGAATACTGTCAGAAAGAGATTGGTTAGAAAATTGATGTGTATTATTAGGGTTGGCTGGCATAATTAATGAAGACACCAGGAAGTAGCACTCAATCACAAGAGGTGTTTCCAGAATAAAAACAGTTAGCTAACAGTTAGCGAAGGGTACTTTTGTTATATCCTTACTTCATACATTCAAATCACACATTTTCCTGTAAATTTACACTTATATTAACTTAATCAATGAAAAAAGATGAGCAAATTCATTATATATTATTCTGTTTTTCGTCTAATCTAGTTGCTATACGTTGGGTTCTACGATCTCTCTCCACGTATAGTGAAATGCCTTTATCGTGCACAACAATCCGTTCTAACCATCAACAGCGGTAGTGCTAATGAAGCATTGATATAAACATAATGACATTGTCATGTCCTCATATGACCTTCTTTCAAACTGGAGGTTGAGTAAGTTAAAATTGAACGAAGTAACCAATTACAACTGCCTGTCAGTGTTTGTGTTTTTATATCGTTTTTTTTTTAGATTACGACTGACATGCGCTGTTCACCCTTTCCCCAACATCAGATTTCGCAAGAATTTGGGTAGTTTATGTTCATTTGACTAGATGTGGAGAAAGAGATGGAAAATCAAGCCAAACATTTAGCAACTAGACTACTTTTCACCTAGCCTGAAAGATTGTTGTTTCCGTTTATGTGATATGCTCTAACTTATGGGGTAGCAAGTGGTTATATAAACGGACCAACAACCGGACCTTTCAAACCACTTTTCACCACAAAATTAGTATAAACCTTGATGAGTCTTTTGTGAATGGTATCATTTCAGTCTGTAGGAAAAGTTAGCTAACAATTAGCCAAGTGTTAGTATCTTGGTAAGACAAAAAAAAAATATTGATAATCTATAACATTTTTACAATAATTACTCTTCATAGAATACACAGCCTTACATGTCATTAAACTTTTATACTATTTTACATTCACTATTTCATCAGAAAAAAATTCAGAACTAAAACCTTGTACTAAGCTTTCTGAATTCAGAAAATCGACTAGTTTTTAGCCATCATGATTGGAGTGTTGCTTGGTAAAAGTTAACAAAGACTATAACCTGTAACACCAGTAGTATTAAAGTAAAAGCAATGTCACTATTAGTCTGGATGTGGTCTCTAACTAAGCCATGTCTGGTCAAAGTCCCTCAATCAGCACAAAAAGTTGTTCATCCAATCAGTGAATCCCAACTCTTATAGTGAGGTAAAAGTGTATAAGTAGCATCCTGAGCTGACAAATATACCATACTTGGATACTGTATAGGAACTAGACTATGTGAGTGGAGGTGTAAATGGTAACGATACTGTATAGGAACTAGACTGTGAGTATGAGTGTGAGTGTGGGTGGAGGTGTAAATGGTAACAATACTGTAAAGGAACAAGACTATGTGAGTGGAGGTATAAATGGTAACGATACTGTACAGGAACTTGACTATGTGAGTGGAGGTGTAAATGGTAATGATACTGTATAGGAACTAGACTATGTGAGTGGAGGTGTAAATGGTAATGATACTGTATAGGAACTAGACTATGTGAGTGGAGGTGTAAATGGTAACCATACTGTGTAGGAACTAGACTGTGAGTGGAGGTGTAAATGGTAACGATACTGTATAGGAACTAGACTATGTGAGTGGAGGTGTAAATGGTAACGATACTGTATAGGAACTAGACTATGTGAGTGGAGGTGTAAATGGTAACAATAGTGTATAGGAACTAGACTATGTGAGTGGAGGTATAAATGGTAACGATACTGTAAAGGAACTAGACTATGTGAGTGGAGGTGTAAATGGTAATGATACTGTATAGGAACTAGACTATGTGAGTGGAGGTGTAAATGGTAATGATACTGTATAGGAACTAGACTATGTGAGTGGAGGTGTAAATGGTAACCATACTGTATAGGAACTAGACTGTGAGTGGAGGTGTAAATGGTAACGATACTGTATAGGAACTAGACTATGTGAGTGGAGGTGTAAATGGTAACGATACTGTATAGGAACTAGACTATGTGAGTGGAGGTGTAAATGGTAACAATAGTGTATAGGAACTAGACTATGTGAGTGGAGGTGTAAATGGTAATAATACTGTATAGGAACTAGACTGAGTGGAGGTGTAAATGGTAACAATAGAGTATAGGAACTAGACTATGTGAGTGGAGGTGTAAATGGTAACAATACTGTATATGAACTAGACTATGTCGATATGTAGTACACTCATTTATTATATTCTTATAATATATGACAACAACTCTGAACATTTTTGGTACTGAAAAACTATTTGATTTCTAGGGATTAGAGGGGATTTATGGCTTAGTGTCTAGACAGGGATCAATAAATTAATCTTCTGTGGGATTATCACTAGTAGTGTCACTGTGTGATGAATTTAATGTAACTCTACCTAAAGTCCCCTTCCTTAGCTTGTACTTAATGGTACAATGATTCTGGCACGTACATCAACAGTTCATGTATTAGTAGTTACTTTGTTGAAGGGATACTTTACATTTCCCTGGATAAGAAAGGTTATCCTTGAATTATGCTGAGATGGTTGGGTTGCAGTCAAATAAACGGGGTAAGGAATGATGAGCTTCCCATCACAGCAAACCCAAAAATTTCCAGTAGCTGTGAATGCATTTTTATAATTGTTGAGGGTCAAAATAGAATATGGTCAATTTATGATGCGTGTGCGGAAGCGGAAGTCATGACGTCGACCAAGAAACTGGAATGTTGTTATTTCAATGACATGCTTAGTTGGTAAAGTTTTGTTTCAGTTGAATTGTGTGCCAGAGACCACTCTACAAGTACAAGCTAGGAACGAAAGACATCTACTGGTCAAGCAAACAGGGGGGATTAACCACAAGAAATTGAAATCTCATTGTTGAATGGAAACCCGTCCTCCAAGACTTACGTTCTTGCAATTGGGCTACCATGTACTCTAGGTCTTGGCAAACCACATGGAAAGTTGGGGAATCGGGATCAGAATCAGATTCGGTTTCAGAAGCAGAATCTGCAAAAACAAAGCATGCAATGAAAATGGGTGCAGGAAATCAAACAAATAAATAAACAGAGAGCAGATGGGAAAAAAACCATAGCACGATCAAAAATGCACAAACAGTAAACGTTATTAACAAGCAAATGTCCGACAATGAGGGTGAATTTGTTATCGCATTTCTGATACAAAAAAAAACTCAAGATGAAGATGACAAATAGCAGAGTAAAGCGATCAAAAAACCCCAAAATTTCTATAACATTGAAAAAAGAAACACAATTAGCACAGCATTAAAATGCACACTGAATTACAATTCAAAATTATTCAAAAATCATATCTTGTTCCATGCAGAGAAGGGTGAGGGCGCTGTTGAAGTTGAAGTTAGGCAACTATCTGTAGTGAAGTTAGGCAAATATTCTAATGATCTAGTTAGGCATGTATAGTTCACTGCAATGTTGAAAGACTCGTGCTAGGATGCATGCTAGAGCATAAGCATCTAATAAATGTTTCAAATGCAAAAAAATATCTCTTTAAAAATCAAACTAATGGAAATGGTGGCAGAATTAAAATTAGTGCAAATGACTTACGAAAAAAATAAAGGTTCGATAAAAGGCATTTAAAAAGACTTAGAATTTCATACTTTACTGAGGGGGAGAAAGGGTATTCACTATTTCCATTCTGAAAAAATAATTTTCAAAAAAGGGCATTACTCTATTTTTTTAATGAAAAATCACGTCACCGTAAAAAATTTATTACAGAATAAGTTGGGTCAATAATGATCAAAATGTACATTCCAATATGGTACCTTTCCAATAAATATCGCCCTCTAGTGGTAGCATTGCACCTATGTTAATGAGGAACTTTTTCACAACCATGAGAACAGGTATTTTGTGATACACATTCTAGTGAGATGGGAAAGAAGGGTTAAATATTGACTAGAGTTCTACTGGCAAAGAATACTGACGAGCAATGTGCAATGCTGGAAATTGTGACCTTCACTTTTGGACCAAACAACACTTCCAGTGGCCAAAGATATACAATCTTTTGTTTTTCCAATAACTTGACGATGGCAGCTGCATCACCACTAGAGGGGGATATTCATTGGATAGGCAAATGTACAGTATGACCTTAATCATGCTGAATTTTTTAACAATGAACAAACACCCAAAATAAATTACCTTTCAAAGTTCAACACACAATTATATACATTGCTATAACAAACTATCTTTCAACTTTCAAAACAAATGACCTTTCAAGTTCAACACATAATTTTACACAGCGCTATAACAAATATCTTTGAACTTGCTGGAAACAAATGACCTTTCAAGTTCAACACATAAATATACACAGCACTATAACAAATTCTCTTTGAAATTCCAATAATATGTTTAACTTTGAACAGTATACTAGGTTGTTTAACAATTTCCCCCTTGCATATGATGTATTTGGCTCATTCACATCAGATATTATAATTATCTCAGAAAGCTTAATTTACAGGACAAAATGTCTTCATCAACAATTGCTTCATATTCAAAGGAAAACATGTCTTCGTAAACAATCAATCAGCTTGAATTCACATACCATAGTATTGGTTATCTTGTAAGCAATACTTTTCTAATCTTTCTGAACTTCTCTCCTTGTCAGTATTTTTCCCTTATAATAAAGGGCATTTGTTTGTGGTTGAACTAAATGATTGCTTTATGTACACTTCTGTCAAAAATAACTTGCTTGATAATTGGAATAGGTCATACTGAATGAGAACATAGACACCAAATGATGCCACAAGAGGGCGCTCTCTTCAGTGAAAAGTTACACCTTGGGTGCGATTGGGCACTCTGTTCACGACATGAAAACAAACAACAACACTACCAAATATCTGGATTTGAGGTGTACAAATGATATCACTAGCAATTAGTGTATGACAGGGTAAAATGACATTTCAAAATACTGTGAACAATGGTACACTTTTCATCACCATCATGATCCAGTGTCTACAGTCTTGCATTCTTCAGTGGTGTTTAATTACTCCACATTATGCAAATCAAATGAACACCCTGTGTTGACATTCAATTCAAATAAGTTGCCACTAGAGGGCAGTGTTTTTGAAATGATAACACTACGGGCACTATATAAGTGAATCATTGAAGTAAAAGACATGAAGATGTACTCACATTAGCAAGCCATATAACAATTATATAATTGCATTTCTTAAATAAACAATCTATCTAACACTATAAACATATTTCTACCTTTTCAAGAACTTAAGATATGCAAAGTAAGAATTGCCCGCTTATAACTTGTTTGGTAAAATTGTTCTACTTGGATTCCATTTTGAAAACTTTTGTGAGTATTCAAAATTTTGAAAAAGCTTGTCTCAAAATCTGTTACTCAGATCACAATACCCATACTTGAAGTATGTTGATGTATCCATGGAGAGTAAAAGCGTTGGCTGCGTTTCTGTGATATACCGAGGCACCTTTGGGCAGCTATGATTAGTGATTAGTAAATCAAGGGTACCTAAGTATGTAAATTAGATTATATTCCTTACCTGTCGTATTAGTAGCGCTGTCTTTGGTAGGTACTTGTTCCCGTGGCAACATAACATTACTACCATACATAGAAGACATCGGACTGCTATTGGTGTGGTCATATCCAGAATCAGAATTGCTGTGGTCGCTTTCAGCTGAAAAATTATTACAAGAAATGTGAAGAATTAGAATATTGTTTCCTTCTCAAGATGAGACTGAGTAGTACAGAATTGGACATGACATTCATAGACATGAAAACATGATTAAGGTAAGAGGGTTTAAGCTCTGAATATGACTTCTAAGATTGAAAATAGTGTATTTATTGTATGATCAGTCTTACCATGTGGTCAAATGACAAATAAGTAAACACATCTTCAGTTAGTTACAGAAAATGCCATTTTTGACAACTGTCTGATCACTTTCTTCAAATCTACAGTAATTTGTCCAACTTTCAACTCGCCATAATTGGGATAAGTTAAGGGAAATGTCCAATCTCTACAGGATACATTGCTATTTACAATTGGGTTGCGTTTTTACTGGGATGAATTGAGATTGAATGCATGGCATGTAGTGATATATATAAAAATTACACCACGCAGCTGTGTGCCTTCAGGGGGTAATATGAAATTAAAGTTGAAATTTAAAAAAACCTAGATAACATCAAACCTAGATATAACGTAAAATGCAAAGTCCTGAATACAACTTACATTCAACTTTCCTCTTGTAGAGAGATCTGACAACTTTTGCACTTCCAAATCGACGAAATCTTGACTTAATTTGTTTGTAGAACCATTCACATGATTGTGCTTTCATATCCCTGCAAACAGACAAATAAAGGTAGAACAATGAGTCTTCAGAATATATCTTTCCTTTAAAAAACTAAACCTCAGACTAGTTATCAACAGTAAAGAGGAATGCCATCCCAGGAAATATGGGTATTTTTATAAACTTTGGGTTCTGGAGAGTCAATTCATGATTTCACATCACATACATTTTGCATGATTGTCAAGAACACAAACATGAAACTTTAGTTCACTTTCATTGTTCACACAGTGGTCCACTGTTGCATCATGGGACTTAGCAGATATGCATATGTATTAGATGCACACTGTATATTCATGACTCCTAAGTGCTTATTGCTTTAGACAAGTAGTCATGAATACCTGTATTTCCTAGAGTAGTGAAAACCAGTTGTCTGGCAGAGCTTTAGAAAAATTTAGTTTTGCCGAAATGAATCAAATTCAATCGTCATGATAAGAAAACACTATACAAAAACCTGAGATCATTTTGTACCTCAAGTTATCTTTCAGTATGCATCAAATTTATAAAAGTTTATGATTTAAGACAAATTTATCACATTTTAAACAAACTTTAATAGTTAAAAAAATAATAAGAAACAAACATTTTACATGAGTTCATTTTTGAAAGTTATTTGTGGTACTGGCAAACTCTAGAATATCGCCCTCTGTTGTGAGAATGCTGAGATGAAAAAAAGAAGGTAATAATATTTAAGTTGTATGAGGGCGCCCTTGCTAAATGTACTTTTCTTTTCATGCCCTGCACTGCAATCTACATATATTTGGCAGTTTACTAATAAAAATCCTGAGAAGACTACAAGTTATTTTTATTTAATCAGTAAACCATAGCAGCACAAATAACAACAGAAAAATGAGTGTCATAACACCCAAAAAATGAAATAAAATAACGTTCTAAATCTCACGCACACTTCTCCCTGCAGTCACAGAGACAAGATGATTTATCAGAAATCAAATTCAAATTCATTTACCCCTATGTACACAAAGTCAGCTTATTTGATCAAAGTTTTGCAAAGTCTTAGCTACACTTAAATAATAAAATTGAATATCAATGTCCAAGAAGAAAGGTAATTTTTCACATCTTTTTATAACCTGCAATAGCTGTTGTAACTAGAGGACTATATTTATGATCAGACAACCAACAATATATTCACTGGTAATTATTAAAATACCAATAATTAGACATTTTCCATGTTACTTAGAGGTTGATTTTATATATAAGTAGTATAGTACCAAGTTGAAATCATGATCACATTGATTTTAGGGTGCAGACCGAAAAATCAATTTTTGATTGGCTTTGTTCTACCATAAAAATAACAAAATTTACTCAATATTGTTCAGGATGTACGATATTCACTCGTTGCAGCTTTAAATTTAAACCTCAGTTTATTTAATTTGATCAAATTTTTGCACAGAATTGGCTTCATTTAAATTTTCACGATAAAAATGGAATTGACGTCCAAGAAAAAATGCCATTTTTCATTATTATGTAACTCTAAAATTTAGCACGTGCTATGTGAGATTCTGATAATGGCAGACAGAAAAGTCCTGCTGTACTTCATGAAATATTCAGTGTTGTAATTCTGTATTCTGTCCACATACAGCTTCTAAATTATTTACAACATAACACGTATGTGCCCATGTAATAGCTGAACTACCCTTTAGATTCAGAGAGGGTCTTGCATAATGACAGTGTTTAGCCAACAAATAGTTCACAGAGCTGGCAGCATTCTAAATTATACAACATGACTATAACAACAATTGCAATATAAAGTACAATGTACGTCATGTATTGTACAGTTTATCCCTTCCATATATACCAAGTCTGTATTCCTATTCTGTCTGTATGTCTGTCTGTCTGTTTGTCTGTCTGTCTGCCTGTCCCCTCCCCCCACATAACATACACACATTCACATGCGCACAAACACAATATTTTTCAAGCAGAACAACAAAAGTTAATTGTTTTATTATAAATCCTTAAACTTATACCAATTTCTCATCCAACCAAGTTTTCCAAATTACATGTTCATTCAACCAGAGTGCTATCTCAGTGTACACATCTCTGACCGTTGGGAGACTTCAAATGAACGCAGGTGTTCACTAACAAGGTCAGCCAGAAAATCCTTGCACTCGCCAAACATTGAGATGTTTTAATATATATCATTACCGGCGTGACAGCTAAGGCTGTTAACGGAATAGTACGACCGTTATCTTCTCTCGCTGTCGATGTAAATTTTACTGTGCCCCATGGGAACTTTTACTAAAGACGAGCTGAAACAGTTCTGGCTGACTAAACATCTGATTAATCTGTCTGGGCCTCTTTCACGGCCATGTGTTGTTTTTTGTAGGAAATAATTTATAAACAAACGATATCCATACTTCCATATGTACCTACTGATACCACAGATTATGAACGCAATGCAAAATTTTGGACGAAATTTGAATGTTGATATGGTTTCATGACCTTTGACCTTTGATCTCATGTCAGCCATATTGATTCATGTGATACAGTTGGTTAAACCTTATAGCTTTCAATATGCAAATTTATCCAATTTCTTTGGGTTCAACACCTGCACTTCTGAATCATACCTGTCAGTTAGAGTGTCATTTATATCATGCATCTTTGGTTTTCCTGACATTTGACCTTTTTTCTCATGGCAGCCATATTGATTTATGATGAGACAAGACAGTTGGTTAAACCTTAAACTTTTAATATGCCAATTTATTCAGTTTCTTTGGGCTCAACACCTGCACATCCTACAATCTGTCAGTTTAATAGGTTGTCACTTTTTACTGTATGACTTTGGTTTCCTGAACTTCTAAAAATTTTAATCTGAGGATACCATATGAATGACAAATTATGCAGTCGGTAATAGATCAGTGTTTCCTGGGTGATACATATTTGTTTTCTATTTCATATCCGACAAATATAGAAGGTGGAATTTTTCATACTTCTATGATCTTATGACCTCTTGAGGAGTGCAAATACCCCCCCCCCCCCCCCCCAGTACCCACACTGGAATTCAAGCAGCATGGGATTCTGTTACTATTACATATTCATGACAACAACTTTCAATAAAAATAACACTAGTACTATGCGATCACGCGTTTTTGTGTAGAACAAACAATGGCGTCCTAATTTGCATATCATTTGCATGCAGGTATGCAATAATGTTTTCAGTATTGCACTGCAGTGATAATACCACTAGTATATACCAGTGCAACCAAACTTTTTTTACATATGTAATAATTATAACAACAACTACAAAGTACTATTGTCTTACCTTTCAGTAAGGCACGTTGTACAAGTCCATTTTTTTGTCTTCTCACTACACTCAGCACAATCTTTGCAAACATTGTAGCCACACAGAATACACTGGACACGACGGTTGAAGATGAAAAAGAAGGTAGAATAACATCTTATACAATAGTTTTCATTGAACGTCTTCTTCTTGGAAAGAATTATTCCTTTGGTGTGCTCCTGGTTAATATCTTGTTGTATTTTACTGCAAAGAAAAAAAAGAGAACAAATTTATTGTAGACCAACACCTGTGTACCCTCTAAGCCAATTTGATGTGCCACTGATGCACACAATTTCTAGTGACACACCAAAATTTGGTGTCCCCTATCTCTTACTATGTGGTGACTCACAGAAAATGCCACTTTTTGTCATTTTGACCCACAACAACAAAATTTGGCTATCATTAGAAGGCAAACTGAACAACACATATCCTGTCAATGAAATATTTGTACTTTCAAGATTTTGTTACGACTTACAAATGACAACTAAAAACAAACAAAAAAGTAAACAAGCGAATCATTTTCTTTACATCATAGTGTGTCAACTGTATAAAACTATCGTCTGCAGCTAAAAAATGTCGAAAACTCAACTTCATTTCTGTTTGGTATACTGCAATTTCAAATTTTAGAATCAAATATTTTAGTAATTTATTTACATGTTGATAACTTCACTAAGTTTAGACTTGACATAAGCGTTAACTTACAGGAAAGAAATCTGTCACTGTATTTTTGAAATTCGTTGCATTTTATGGACTGTATTCATAAAATTGTTGGCTTGACACACATTTGAAAGTAACACTGACCCGAGATTGAAACTTAGCCCTTTAAGACTACTAAGTATTACCCTCTCATATTCAATATATATTAATTACAGACAACTGGTCATATTCAGAATTCATGACAGAGTGTTACCATCTAACACTTAATAATAGACAACTGGTCATATTCAGAATTCATGACAGAGTGTTACCATCTAACACTTAATGATAGACAACTAGTCATATTCAGAATTCATGACAGAGTGTTACCATCTAACACTTAATGATAGACAACTAGTCATATTCAGAATTCATGACAGAGTGTTACCATCTAACACTTAATAATAGACAACTGGTCATATTCAGAATTCATGACAGAGTGTTACCATCTAACACTTAATGATAGACAACTAGTCATATTCAGAATTCATGACAGACTGTTACCATCTAACACTTAATGAAAGACAACTAGTCATATTCAGAATTCATGACAGAGTGTTACCATCTAACACTTAATGAAAGACAACTGGTCATATTCAGAATTCATGACAGAGTGTTACCATCTAACACTTAATAATAGACAACTGGTCATATTCAGAATTCATGACAGAGTGTTACCATCTGACACTTAATGATAGACAACTGATCATATTCAGAATTCATGACAGAGTGTTACCATCTGACACTTAATGATAGACAACTGGTCATATTCAGAATTCATGACAGAGTGTTACCATCTAACACTTAATGATAGACAACTGATCATATTCAGAATTCATGACAGAGTGTTACCATCTAACACTTAATGAAAGACAACTGGTCATATTCAGAATTCATGACAGAGTGTTACCATCTAACACTTAATGATAGACAACTAGTCATATTCAGAATTCATGACAGTGTTACCATCTAACACTTAATGAAAGACAACTGGTCATATTCAGAATTCATGACAGAGTGTTACCATCTAACACTTAATGATAGACAACTGTTTATATTCAGAATTCATGACAGAGTGTTACCATCTGACACTTAATGATAGACAACTGATCATATTCAGAATTCATGACAGAGTGTTACCATCTAACACTTAATGATAGACAACTGGTTATGTTCACAATTCATGACAGAGTGTTACCATCTAACACTTAATGATAGACAACTGATCATATTCAGAATTCATGACAGAGTGTTACCATCTAACACTTAATGATAGACAACTGATCATATTCAGAATTCATGACAGAGTGTTACCATCTAACACTTAATGATAGACAACTAATCATATTCAGAATTCATGACAGAGTGTTACCATCTGACACTTAATGATAGACAACTGTTCATATTCAGAATTCATGACAGAGTGTTACCATCTAACACTTAATGATAGACAACTGGTTATGTTCACAATTCATGACAGAGTGTTACCATCTAACACTTAATGATAGACAACTGATCATATTCAGAATTCATGACAGAGTGTTACCATCTAACACTTAATGATAGACAACTAGTCATATTCAGAATTCATGACAGAGTGTTACCATCTAACACTTAATGATAGACAACTGGTCATATTCAGAATTCATGACAGAGTGTTACCATCTAACACTTAATGATAGACAACTAGTCATATTCACAACTCATCACATTGATCGATCATGAGAGAACAATAGATAATCCGTGCATGATAGATACGTTGTTGAGATGAATTGAAAACCATATAAATTAATTTCTTAATGTACTTCTCCTTTACAAACCATCATTAGTAGTTACACAGAATGTCAACATTATTGACACAAAGATAATTACTTTTTGTAAAATATGACGAACCTAGTCTGTTATGGCCACGCATTTATAGTTTATGTTTCTTGTTATCACAACTTGAGAAAATAATGGGTGAGTCAGCCAGTGTAAAAAAAATGTGTATGTTTAAGGCTGCATGGTAGTGATACTTTCAAATTAGAACCATATATTTTTAACAGTCTGGGTGACAAAGAAATGACAATTAATTTTAAGTGGCACAAACTGAGTTTATAAACTATTGACTCAAGTGAAAATATTTCCATAAATCCATTTTGAAACTTTTCTAGTTTAATGTTAATGTCAATGCATGTCTTCAATAACATTACAAATGTTTTCTGGAATTATAAGAATGGTTGATTGCGCAGTAGGGATTCTCTTGGCATATTTCAATATAGTAAATTGTTGGATCGTTTTTAAGTTATATCTTAATACAAGGTTTGAGTTCAGTCAATTGCAGGTGATGGTTACGTATGCTTCAGTAAGTAGAATACTATGAGTACATGTTCTTTTTGGATATAATGCAGAAGTTACATCCAAAAATATATACAGTCAGCTTATACCTTTTAATTAATTCAAGTTTAATAGAAGGAAACTATGAACCATTTGTTTTAATAAAAGTTCAAAATTTCAGCGATAAATAAAAGGTTTACCCAGATCAATCAATCAATCAATCAATCCACCTGTCCATCCGTCAATCAATCAATCAATCAATCAATCAATCAATCAATCAATCAATTAATTTATAAAGCAGTGCTTTTTATGTGATGATCAGATGACTCCTACATTTATATTGTGTGTTGAGTGTGTCAGATGAATGGTGCTTGCATCAATAGAGATGTTATCTATTGGGCATGGAAGGCTTAGATCTAATAAACAACACTTCCGTTTTGTAACCATTCAGCTTAAGTGTATTCTGGGTTATCCACAATTTGATGACATACTGCAATTTCCCTAATACTAATGGAAAGTATAACGTAAATTGTACTTGTCATTTTATCCATTTTTCTTCCTTTTTGAATATTGAATATTGAGACGCACTGCAGTGTAGTGCATGTTTTTAAGAAATCAAATTATTAATTATTATAAAAAGATATAAACTTCAAAGTCTAATATCAATTTCACCATCACTGACATTTCAATTTTTTTTCTTATCAGTTGATAGGTATCAATTTTTGGTGGGAATTAAAGAAATGTAGGTTCTGTCTACTCACAAGAAACATAGAAATAAAACAGATTGGCCTAAAAGTGATGAGATAATTACCTGTATTGCTACTACTAGCTATTAACAGTGATAATGACATGTTTGTTACTGAGTGCACTCAAGGACTAAAATAACTCAGACATTTTATGTGATGTTTGAATAGTCTATATCTGGCCTTACTGTGTATGTTTGTATGTATAGGTAATAGATATATGTATGACCTACAAACTGGCTTACTTTTAGCAAAATCTGAAGAAAAATATTTTTTTACTATTTCTCATTTTTATTTGTTTTGTGTATTTCTTGGTTCTCAGTATTACACACTTTCAATACGTGGGACAATATGGCTATATCAATTTTAAATATCAAATTCAATTTTAATGTCACTTCCTGTTTGTGCATGAATCATCATGACATTTATTGTTGATATAAAGACTAAAAAACATAATCGATTCTCATTTATGTGTATTTCTTTCAAATTCATGTTTTATCTGTACATTTCTGATTTTTAGTATCGATATATCATTACATGAAGATGATGCTTTGACTGTCAATTTAGAAGTCCTAGCATCAATTGGGAGGAGGCAGCTAGAGTACCTCACTGTCACCTGGGTAAACCTGCCTTATTCGGTAGCCTGGGATGGGATGAGAGGAGGGTTGTTACTCCCCAAATTTTCAGATGGGGGGTATGCAACACATCTATCCATGCATAATCCAAACACAGACCCATTATTACTAATATTAGGAGAAAATTGGGGAAAATCATTCAGTCTGGTAGTTACCTCTATTCTGATGTTATGAAGGTATTTCTACAGCATGGAAACATTTGCCATGTTATTGACCAAATGATTTGATTTTCAAATGAACAATTGACTCATGTTTAGGGAAATTTTCATGAAAAGTGATCCAATTGGGCAGCAACATACCCATACCATATGCCTTGCAATGAGAGTACCCCCCCCCCTCCTCCCAACCCCCACCTCAACCACTCATCACAACCTCCTCCCCCCCCCCCCCCCCAACCTCTCACCCCCACCTCAGCCACAAATCCCAACCAACCCCCTGAGTTGGGTAGAGTTGAACTGAACAACACCCTTTTCATTTACAGACCTGGTCACTTCAATCAAAGTTAGTACGGTACTTGGCAGTTCAAACACAGACTGTAATGGTACAGGCAAATGAGCTTATTATAACAACTAAGCTATCAACAATTCTATGTGTTGTATAGCAGTCCATAAAATTACAGAATTATCTATTTTATTGCATTATCAAATTGAAAACCTTTACACGCTTCACAATGAGACACTAACAAAACTGTAGAAAACATTATCACTGATAATCAATGAATATCATTAGATTTCACGACACACTGAAAAGAACTTGGCATCTATATTGCTAATAATCCATTCCCATGACAACAAAAACATGGTAATTATTGCCTCATATAGTATCCGCTATAAAAATGAAAATGACTTTACAAGCTACTTTGGATAATCTACAAATGGAATGAAAGTGGTCACCCAACTCTTAGAGGTAATTATTTCTCTCTCTTTCATCTTGCTTGATGGGGTACTACCTTTACGATTAAGAACACTTCCCCTGTGGCCTGAATCGTGGAAACACATGCATTTTTTGAGTCATTACGTAAAGAGATATTATACATATATATGTGTACGAACGTTAATAATTTTGCCGAAGACTAAAAGCATATTTTTTCATATGATTGAATGAAAGCATATTCAATAACAACTCTAACATACTCTGGGATCTACTACAGTCGGGGACACCTCCCATATGGCCTAAGTCATTGGGTCACTTCACAAAAAGACATCTGCGTGAGAATGTAATAATTTTTCATATAAGACTAAAAGCATGTGCGATAAAAGATCTAACATACTAGTGAACCTAGTCAAGCGTAACAATAGGCAATGGGGCAACACACGCTTCACTAGATGAGCAAATATCCCGTACGGTGTTATTAAAATCGATGGCTTGGTCTCCTGTGCAATACATATTTCACAAAGAGGTGAATTCTTTTGATGGACTTGTAGTCTGATCGTCGCCAGTCTTTCCCTGTAGTACTAGTAAAGCTACTTCCCCTGTATTGCTCATGTTTCTCAAAATCCACATCTAGATCACTATCTGCCGTGTACTTCAACTGCATGTTAATTTGTTCCGAAGTTCCAACGGCAAAAAAAAAAAAAGATACCCTCGTGTACAATCGTCCAAAAGAAACCAATGATTAGCAGTGATCAATTGATATGGCTTGAGAAATAAACAGATTATAAAAAAAAAAAATATTTTAAGATATTTTTTACAAGACAGAAATTTGAGCTTTATTGGGTGTAGGTTTCATCACTTACTGTGCATATAAATGTTACTAAGTTACTAAGTTTCAAGAATTCTCTGCTTTGACTGAGCTTTCTGACAATAAAGCTGTAAATTTTGAAACGTTAATCTTCATTTTAGCCATATTTCTACATTTTAGCCTTGTGCATGTATTATTCTTTGAAATACAAAATGTATCCGGGCTTGATATTCATGTTACATTACAGCGCCCTCTAGTGGTAATGTGCTGCAAATTTTGTAATTTTCTTGTACATTTTAGCCTCATTTTAGCCATATTTTTACATTTTAGCCTAGTGGATGTATTATTCTTTTAAATATCAAGGGATATTCGTATTACATTATAGCGCCCTCTGGTGGTAATGTCAATTCTGAGGTCAAAACACTTTCTAGACCGCCTACCAATAATCTTCTTAATAGGGATTTTCTTTTCACTTAGTGTCATATTACAAAGATAAAATTTGTCATTTTTAAGGGGCTTAGCAAATTAAGACCTACTTCTTGGTGGCCCTTTCTACAATTTGAATGACACGTGCCTAGGATAACAATTTCAACACAGATAATAGTCAGGTTTTGAGGAGATACCACTAAATAGAGATAAAAAGATTATTTTTTTGATATTTTAAGTTTCGGAAAAAACAATCTGAGTTCTTTCTACTTACATTGCAGTACAGAGGTCAATCTGTTCAAATGTCATTGACAAATATATATCTACAGCAAACACACTTAGTTATGCAGCACGGATTTCCCATACAGTAGCAGGACTTCTAAACAAGATTTCAAAGTTTAAAGTAAGTTACCGAGGTGCTATTTTATCACTCATAATCTTCAAATTGATAGCAGTAGTCAATAAAAATGTACTACAGGCATAAATTTGACCTGACGAGACATTTCCTTTCACTAAAGATGTAGCTTTTGCCAAATATGCACTGAAAGGTGCTGTTCGCTGTAGTTTTTTGGTGGTTTATACCTTTGTTTCATATTGCAATCACTAAAATTCATCCCCTTATTTTGAAAAAATTTCCCTCTGGTCACAGATTCCGTGTACCAAAGGTATGTATAAATTTATATAAACGTTCTTTTATTCCATCAGCGATTTCAATTTTAGATTCCAGAAAACTTTAATTTCATCATAGATCTGTTATTTTATACTGTCGTTTTTTTTGGCTCGCTGTTGATCAGCTCTTTGCAAAGTCTGTAATTTTAGCCAGTGTCATTACCTTATTTTCTTTGTTTCCTTCTACTATTGTTGTAATTGTTCTGATTATTATATAGATATCATTTGTTTTTGTCGCGAGTGACTAGAAACAATTTTCCAGGTTTACACTATGGACAATAAAGTTATTTCAAAATCTAATTTTTAATTCTAATTGCATAATTCTATATTACACTGAATTGTGCCAAACAACTGATAGCTCTTGTATATTTGACTCAAACAATAACAAAAAAATTTAAATCTCGACTTTACCCCTTTTAAAAACATCCCAAATTTTGCATATAATAAAATAAAAGCTGAGAAAAAAGGTTCACATCCAGATTGTGTATCATTAAAACATCCTTTTTTTCACGTGAAACAAATTAACTTCCATCGGTTATAAAGAAACCCCTCAAGATCTGAACAGTGTGCCCCTATCAAAACATCACAGTGCATATAAAGAAACTGTACATAAATTGTGATTGGTGTAGACAACTTTATTGTGTCTAGCCAGCATTCACGGTTTGTATGCTAATCCAATTTACTCTCAGCTAATTGAAATAATGGTTTAGATACATACAAATGAACTGAATGTAGTCTCGCTGCCCTACTTTTCTACAGAAAGGTAAATTAGTCTCATAAACACCCACTGATTCATCCATCAATTTTAGATGTGACAGAGTAAAGCAATCAATGATCCATAAATTGGGTCTGGCAGCAGCATTGTTAATACATGTACTCGGGAGCAGATACCATCACTCAGTGACCTTTTCCCCTACGGGTTACGCGAGATGATAATCAGGGGTGACAATAACCTGTATACATTTATAAGCTGACTTTACTAGAGCAATAAATGAGGATATATTGACCATGTAGCAGGAGGTAACAACTCAACGTCAGATGTTAATATCAAGCAAACTTTGTGACAAAAAGTTGGTGTTACACACACAGACAGAGACAGACAGACAGACAGACAGACAGACAGACAGACAGACAGACAGACAGACAGACAGACAGACAGACAGACAGACAGACAGATCAAACATCAAACTTATACGAACTGTATATGCTATTAAAAGGCTAGGGAGTACAGATTGCTCAGAACCCCCTAGGAAAATACAATTAAATCATACTTTGTCTAATGGATATTGGTATGTGGAGGGTTAACATTCTCTGAATCAATGATTTACATGTATTAATATGCTAAAGGTTACAGAGTGTACATCACGTAAATGCCTCACAACCCCCTAAGCTATTGCGATTAAATCAGTGTCTTATAGATATGGGCATGTGGAGGGTTAAAATCTGAATAAAACTTACATTACACTAAAGGCTAGGGAGTGCAGATGACTCAGAATCCCCTAAGCTAATGTAATTAGATCATGCTATGTCTAATAGATATGGGTATGCATGTGGATGGTTAACATTCTATAAATCAAACTTACATGTACATTTACTTTACACTAAAGGCTAGGGAATGCAGACCACTCACAAACCCTCTAAGCTAATGTAATTTTATCATTTTGTGTCTGCATGTGGAGAGCTAACATTCTCTGAATGTTTACATTTACTTTATACACTATAGGCTAGGGAGTGCAGATACCTCAGAACCTCCTAAGCTAATGTGGTGTTATCATGGTGTGTCTAATAAATATGGGGTTAGCATTCCTTAAATTTAAATTGCATTTACTTTATATACTACAGGCTAAGGAATGCAGACGATTCAGAACCCCCTAAGCTTATATAATTAAATCATACTGTGTATAATAGATATGAGTATGTGGGGTTAACATTCTCTGCATCAAACTTGTATTTACTTTATATGCTAAAGGCTAGGGAGTACAGATGATTCAGAACCCCCTAAGCTTATGTAATTAAATCATATTGTGTCTAATAGAAATGGGCATGTGAAGGGTTAACATTCTCTGAATTAAGATTACATTTACTTTGATATAATGCAATGAAAAGTCTGGTGTTAGTTTCCATCTTAGAATTACATTGATTCACTATATTGTATGTCCCTTTGTATCACAGCTAGTCAGTTTGTGTGGACTGCTCTTAACAGCTGTCCTATCCACTTAGAATTATAAATGACCTCTGTATAATGGAGTAAGATATGCCATTACCGTTAGAATCTATCTAATGACTACCCTGTGTGCAAAGCTAGTAATTACAAGGATACTGTAACACTGACAAACTAGAATCTAATGACCTACCCCTGCGTTCAAAGCTGGTAATTACAGGGATACTGCAACACTGACATACTAGTCTCTTTTTCCATACATTGAGTTTATCCTAGCCTTATTTTTCTACTTTCATCTTGCTGTGGGATTCTATGAGATGAAGCTGCACTATTATGCTGCAACTGGAATGTTTTTTGAAACTGTTTTGTTAGATATCAAGACTTACTCATAATATTGTACAGCCTACCCTTATTAAATCACCCGTGGGTAAACATACCATGTAGCTGTATACACACATAAGCTAAAAGGGCTTACACAAGACTCCTTGCTGATTTTCTAGCCTAGTGTCAGTCTGGTGTTTACAGCAGGCAAGCTCGGCAATTTCAAAGACCCACTTCAGATAAGGGTTTAAATCTTGGCAATGAAAGAAACACTGAATTGTGTGGTAGAGTAGAGCCATAGAAAAAGTTGGTCCTGAACAAAAAGAATACCCTCTTCTAACTTGTAATCCTTTTGGTGCCACTGATAAGATAACACTAATGCAACAGCCTGGGATTGAAACATGCCCCTTTAAGGACAGTATTGAATTAGGATTAACATTTAGGTTAGAAAAATACTTATCTGGCTGAGAGAAAGATAAAGTAATTGCTCCAGAACAATAATCCTACGTAATCCCTGACAAAACAAGATTGCAGTTTCCAAGCCCTCTGGTAAAAATTTTTTTGAAAATACTGAGTAGATTTTGAAATTGAAAAAAAAAAATGTTTCGAAAATACATTTTGAAATTCACTTAGACGGGAATGTTGAACAAAAGTATATGGCGCCCTCAACACATTAATGGTCTAAATGTACTTCCATCTCATTATTTAGGAAAAATGATCAGATAGGCAATATCTTTCTGATAATAGAAATAAATTTGTCCAAGCGATGAAATTTGTAGTCCTATTCATAGCATTCGACAGGAACTATTAGCAGTACATGTATGTATGCTGAGTTGCTCAAATTATTTCAGGTAGCCATTAATTTCTATAAGCATACAGTACAATGCTGTTCAGATTTCTAAGAACATAAAGAGGTGGTCAGAAGTATATACAGACGAGTACGTATAAAGAATCTACATCAAAATCAACATTGACTGCTCTTCCCATTACATTGCAATCTGCAAATAGACACAAGAGTGATCAACTTGTAAAATGCATTTAAGAAGCCACAATGTGGGGCATAAGAGAGAAAATATAATGTACTTTACTTAGACTGGATTGGAATGTAATTTTTGCAATGCTAATAGAGATATCACTCATGAATGCTTCAGTGGTTTGCCCACTTGAAGACGCAATGACTGTCTAGAACACATGCTGAAAGGAATATCAACGTGTGTGTACATTGTAAAGTTGGAATCATGCTACAGTACATGTACATATATAGTTACTGAATCCGTATGAACAAAATTATCCCTTTGCGCACTACATTTTTCAAAATATACACATCACTGTGACCTCTAATGATAGCCAAATTTTGTTGTTGTGAGTCAAAATGAGAAAAACTGGCATTTCTTGTGAGTCATCACATAGTAAGACTAAGAGGGGAACACCAAATTTTGGTGCATCACTAGAAAGTATGTGCATCAGTGGCACATCAATTTGGCTTTACAGTGCACACTTATACACATGTATATTTTGTAGCATTGAAAGCCATACACCTTGGCTTTAGTTTGCTACATACATTTTGTACATATTTCTTAATGCACATCAACATTTAAAATATTCCTCTCCCCACTACACATGGGCACATAGTTTTTCAAAAAAAATCAACATGTATATTGCAAAATAAAAATAAAAAAATAAATGTATATTGTAATATTTGAAAGCATGTACCTAACTAGGCTTTAGTATGCTGTACATGTAGTTTCTATCAAGAAAATAAATTCCTCTCCACACTACACGATTTTTTCAAAATATCAAAATGTGTATAAACAAAAAAAAGAGAAAAAAAAAAATTTTAAATTAAAAAAAAATTTTATTTAAAAAAATGTGTATATGCTTACATTGGAAATTGTGGACCTATTACGTTATTCTATAGCTTCTCAATCCATATCAACTATAATATGTTATCATTTGCACACTAGAGGGACATTTTTTTTAACAAACAATTTTTGACATGGGCAAATGCAATAATGTTCATGTAACGTTGTCTTCATAGAACATACAACCCCACACCCCATCAAATACTTAAAAAAAATTATGAGCCTATGTGACTGAATGATGACGTGATTTTAAAGAAATTGTGATAACAAATAAATACTACGAAGTGTTCGCATGTGATATGAAGGAAGAAACTGGATTTGAAAAGTTCTGGTCTTCAAACCCAACTTTTCTGCTTACATAGAAATGTTTTACAAATATATATCGTCATAATTTTATTACTTTGTTGTCTTTGGTGAAAATTCATTCTTGCAAATCAAAGTATTCATCCCACTCTCACACAAAAAAGTGTGTTCTACCAACGTACGCAAAGAGAACTTGTGATCAAAAAAACAATATGGCCGACATGTTATCATAGATGTCAGATTAATGCTACATTTCCTACATACTGGTGATTCACAAGAAAAGCCACTGATTTTGTTCCATTGCTACCTACTGAGTTAATAAAACATCTTCGCCTACTGGCAGAGCTCTTATTGAAATATAGACACAACTACGCATTCTTCATTACTGTTCCATTTCGACCTACTAACATAAAACCCACATCCGTGCCTACAGATATAATGCTTTACTTAAAATTCAAATAACAACGTTGCACATTTTATACGGCACTTACTGCAAACGTGCTTTTAGTTCTAATGTAGAATTATACAATACTTCAGGCACAGACCTATAAAAGTACTGCCCATTAAAAAGAATGTACACTGTGCATATAGATTGTCTTTCTCAATCCCTAGCTGGCCTAAGGAACAAAAAATCCTTTTTTGCTACAACACATACAGTGTACACATTAATGGTCCTTCACAAAACAATCACCTCCTAGCAAGTTCCCATTATTATGGATATACATATGACATTTGTATCTACATAATATTGTATATTCTGGGCTGTGCATTATTCCATACTGACTCCCACCCTACCCTACCCTCATTCCCATATACTTTTTAAAAGAAGATCAAGTATGAAATAGCTGAAATGAAGCTTTTATTGTGTTTGTTTGTTTGTTTGTTTGTTTGTTTGTTTATTGTTTTTGGGAGGTTTGACCAACAAGATACAGCAGATTGATCATAAATAATGATATGGTGACAGATACTTGAATTAAATTTTTCAATATCTTTTTGTTCCTGAGTAGAGCTGCCGGAATATTGGATTTTTACATCAAATATGTATTTTGCAACTATGTAAATAAGAAATATGCTATTAGTTTTGACAAACACAAGGTGCTATTTTTCATTGTAGTCATGTAGTCTCACATCACACATATATATATATATATATATATATATATATATAAACAGGCTGAAGTGTTGAAACTTTTATTGAGGAAGTGCTAAATCATTTCCATTTTATTAGAAATTCTTAAATTAATAATTTACACATGAGATGGGCAGGATGAGTTAACATCAAATATATTCATAAAATACAGAATTTTATGATGCCATACATCTAATAATTACATTCCAGGTTTAATATCGTCTTTCTATCCTGAATTTGCTGTGATAAAGTTTAATATTTCCTCAATGTCTGACAGATGTTGAAAATGGAACTGGAAAAAGTCCAGTTTCCCTGGAAACAACTTCCTGTATCTTCATTCTCAAAGTGCATTGGAGATGTTATGGACACATATATCACAATCAAGTGATATCGTAATTACTTTAATCCATCCCCAGGTTTTCAACAAGAATTTCTATTTGTGGTAATTATATATATATACAATGTATATGAGGTAGTTCTATGTACACGTTCCTCAAGCTGTATCCTTGCACTTCCTTTAAACTGCATTAGATTGACAAGAGAGCCAATTTTTCCAATTTTTGCAGAGGGGCATTTTTTCTATTACAAGACTCTTAATATCTAATATGTATATCTTTCTGAAACGAGATGACATAAGCGTCGGTTTGCTGGACAGGATGAAAAGACTAATAACCATGAACAGTAACTACTACGGCTAACAAATTCTCAGTACCAGTAGCTGTAATGTTCTTGTACATCATAGTAAAGGGTCAAAATAGAACAAGTCGGATCACCTTAGTCCAGTGCCTATATGCATGTAAGTCAGGGTGTCGACTAATTGTTCTTTATGACATACTTAGGGGGTAAAATACTATTACATGTAGGACGACGATGGGGTTCCTCTTCAAAGTACATGTACAGATATTAAGCTTTTGAATATGAAGAAAGAAGGTTGGGAAATGGAATAGAATTCACACCTTCCTACACAATGGACAATCACTTTGGGAGGCAACAGGCCTGATTACCTCCAGTGCTTCCTACCAACCCTAAAACAAATGAAACCTGGATAGTCTCAAAAAAACTCAACTCAAACGATTTTCAAAAAATCTCAGCCAGCAAAATCATACTACTCTAAATTCTCATATATCTATGTACTCGACCATTTAATTCTCTATACATGCAAACACAATATCTATGGCATTAAAAACATCCAAATTCACACTTTTAGACTTTTAACTTTCTATATGAATAACAGCTATCAGAAATAAATGGACAGATGTTCCATTAACACTCTGTTCTATTTCACTGGCTATCTGCATTGACACTATAAATTGTACAAGATCATGTGATTAACATGTGATTACGAAGTAGGCATATCTTTGTCTGACAAGTGGAACGGAAAATTTATGTCTCCCATGTGAACATCATGGGTCTCTATTCCTGAATATTTTTAACTAAACATCCATATTTTAAATTTCATAATTACTTTTATCTGAAACTGAAAATTTGTCTCGTGTGTAACATGTGGCTCTATTTTTGATTATTTTTACATAAAATTCCAAAATCTTTCTATCTTCTTTTTATCTTTATTTTTAAAATGGAACAGAAATGTTATGCCTTGCACGTAAGTATCTTGGGTTTGGGTCTTTATCCTTGATCTTTTGATTAAAATTTGGTTGTCAGGGGAAGGTGAGATATTGTGAAACCAATGTCAACTTTATATCACCCCTTGCCCCTCTCCCCTGCCAGTGAAAATGATGCAGCACAACTTGACCAACCCTTCCCCTAACTAGATAGGCATAAAACATTTTACACATACTAACAATTTAAGAAACCCATGTTGAATGTTAAATACCTACTCAGAGAGTGTGCCCTCAAATGATAGCCAAATTTTGTTGTTGTGAGTCAAAATAAGAAAAACTGGCATTTCTTGCGAGTCACCACATAGTAAGAGATAGGGGAAGAAGAAATGTTGGTGCGTCACGAGAAATTGTGTACATCAGTGGTGTGTCAAATTGGCTTAGAGGGCACACTGCTACTCACGCTCCCGGTTAAAATTGACTAATCTCTAACTAACAAAATAGATACATGTACCCAGTTAAAATTGACTCATCCCTCCGTAACAAAATAGCACTTAAGTTAAAACTTCTATATACATGAAAGTTCAGATCCTTTGGCTATGCTAAGGATAAGATTTCCACATGGAGTACATGATGTCCACAAAGGAACTACATCCAATGTGTTGACAGATGTTCTTTTACCATCTCATTACATTCAAATTGCAATCTACCTATAAAGGAAAGTTAATTATGTGTTATGTATGTCAGCTATAGTAGAATACATGAGGGATTTTTATCCCATTCACCTTGATGACATACATCTACTTTTGCCCTAGGTGAACTAAATTAACTGAAGTACTAGATTGTTAGATCAGGTAATTGGAGAGAGATACAGAAAGAGACCTGAGAAAATCACAGCCAGTGATCAAATCACGGGCAACTCGGATATTCCGCGTATTTTGCAACTAATAAACATATACTTCATACAGGGCAATGTCAAATTAGGATTCAACTTTGGGTATGAAAAATGGTCATCCGGCAGAACTTAAGTAAAAGTTGGTCCTGAGCTTAACAATGATTAAATCTTAATACAACCCATAACACCAAAGTAAAGCATTTTCTGTATGTACCACAATCATTTATAGCATCCATATCAAGTACAACCCATAACACCAAAGTAAAGCATTTTCTGTACATGTATGTACCACAATCATTTATAGCATCCATATCAAATACAACCCATAACACCAAAGTAAAGCAGTTTCTGTATGTACCACAATCATAGCATCCATATCAAGTGTAAAAGTATACTGTTTCATTTGCTATTAAAACTGATAACATTGGAAAGACCACATACTAGGCTTGTAAATAAACCAATTGAAATGGTATACTTTTACACTTGATATGAATGCTCAACACAAGTGAAGCACAAGGAGAAAGTGCTTTACTTCAGTGTTACTGATTGTATATGTGTAGTTCCACTGATGACGTAGTTGTCATCTAAATCTATGGGACTTAAAGGCCCACTTAGAAAAAAAAAGGATTAAAATTTAGGTTTGAAAAACAGTCTGGCAGATGTTTCGAAAAAGATGGTATAGAACAAAAGAAATCTCCTATGCTATCCTTGTGGCTCTACTGGTAAGGTAATACAATGGGGTTTAATGCACAAAGTACATGTCTTTGAGTAAGTAATACATGGACATATACATTCTGTGTTTAATGGTTGATTTGCTTTGAAATGTGAAAAGACAGATGTTTTCCGAAAGCCATCAGAATTTCCAAAATTAATCTGGAAGGTGTTCCACAGTGTGTGTGCATGTGCGTGTGTGTGTGTGTGTGTGTGTGTGTATGTGTGTATGTGTATGTGCGTGTGTGTGTGTGTGTGTGTGTGTATGTGTGTATGTGTATGTGTGTGTGTGTGTGTGTGTATGTATGTATGTATGTATGTGTGTATGTGTATGTGTGTGTGTGTGGGGGGGGGGGGGGGGTGGGAGAGCATATATATATATACATGTATACTTGATACATTCTGTGTTATAGAATATTGGTATATTCCAGTCTGAAATCCCATAATAATATTAGCTACTTGCATTGGATATGAACACAAAGTATACAGACAATGGTAACACAGAAAATGTGATTATTTAACACCAGTAATAGTAATACATTGTCTAATCCAATTTTGATAAGTGGAAGAGGTATTCACAGTATGATAACATGTATTTTGATTCATTTAACATACCTTATTGCTACAGTGTTACTCAGTACTTTGTTTTCTTAACAGTGAATTTGGAAGATACAAAAACCCATTGTATGTATAGTCAAATTGACACAAATTACAACAAATCAACATATTAGCATTAATCAAAGAAATTTAAAACTGTACAGACACTAATATAAGATAGGAGCAGGCATTTAAATTGCTAATCTGTCTGGTGAACAGTTGAACGACATGGGCAGGTTCGAACCCTGACTACAGAGGTAAGAAGCACACAAGTTAACTGCCCACCCATCGACAACCCTGATGTATGTAATTAGGAATGGATACAACCATGAATAGTTTGCGATCGCCATGAATTATCTTCATATTTATTCCTATTTCTCTCAAGGGGGTATTATTTGTAAACACGTAATTACTAGTTGGGAAAAAGAGGATTATTCATCATTATCCAACACACATACTAAATGTACATCCAAAAATGTTACACTACATTCAGAAATATCAAAGCTGCTTCTTGCTACAGCTTTGATTAGACACTTTACCCTAAAGTTTCGCTGTATCATTATCCTTGCCATGGGACTGTGTAGGAGATGATCATCTGCATTGTTTTAATGTCATGTAAAGGTGTCATGTACATGTACACGTATATGATAAAACATGTAAATCTTCAATGTCTGGGATTACGGATCTCACTCTCAGCCCTGTAGCTTACATAATTTCTCCCAAGGGCAGGCTTCTGATATACAGTCTATCTCCATAACTCTATATTCATATCACCAACACAGAATGAAGACAAGGGGGCAATACCATGAACAAGGACAAAGGGACATACCAATTACTTCATATCTATGATCACGTCATCTCCACTACGCCACCTCGCGGTAAAGCCAGCAAACAGATAGTTTGAAAATTAAGCCTGTCAATCAATTTGAACAGGTGAAACATTACTTGTAAACTAAGAACACTCAGTCATGATACAAGAACTGATTTTCCCTACACAGATTTACCTAGTTACAGGTACAGAGTGCTGAACTGTTGGGCTGGAATTATCATTGGAGCACTATGGGTGTGTGATATTACTTGGAACTAGAAAATTGACTACAATTTAAAAGTATAAAACTTAAAAGCTGTCTTGGAAACCTATTTGTTCACAGTGCACTGACCCGTTCACGTACCTGCACAATTTTGTACGACATATTTACAACATTACACAACTTTTATCATTAATAAGCGGAAAGGACAGAGCAGTTGCAACATAATGCTCTATCGTTATGATCCATTTTGTCTGACTATATAGCCTACAGTTAAAAATCCAGACAGTGAAATGTTAAACTCAAATGTCAGACAAATCCATACAACTTCACATGGGCTAAATAAATTGATTTTATCTATAACAAACAAGACTTGAAATGTCATTGCTTGAAGTAAAAAAGTACCAATGGCGTAAATGAAAACTAAAAATGTTCATAACTGTACAATGTGACTTATTTAAATCACTGAAGCATGAATGATTGACATCAAAGATCAAACATTACCCTTATGAAAATTTAAGGCCTCTTGCATGCTTTCCCACACAGCTCTGTACAGCCTCGCATGCTGTGTGGCACATACAAATGTAAGTGCTGCACTGCACAGGTTCACACACTAGTGCCACACAGCTTCTTTTTCATATGCTAATTGGCTTTATCAACATTCCGCAAATTTACAGTTTGTTGACAAACAAGTACCTGATTCATTGCTGTTTACATAGAGCATCAAACTACTGTACTCAATGCTTTCAACAATTCATATATGTTATTTACAAAAAACAGTTAATTAGAAGGATTGAGCTGTTCCAATGAAACATTCGATATATTTCGCAATAGGTGATATCAATAAAAATGACATAAATTACACTGGGGCTTTAATGTCTGCTGCAACAAAAATTTACATACTTCTCACAAATTACTGGAATCATCCCTATACCATAGATTGTGGCTATTTATATAGGACATAGTCAACCTACCAGTATTTAAGCTATTAATGACGTATTTTACTACCAGATACTGAAAATAATGCATGTTCCACATGGAGTCCGGACAGGAGGCCTCAAGTGAATAGTGTACAGTTTATACAAAGTCTCACTTTCATAAGGTGTTTTCGTATACAGAACAACTCCTGATATCAAATGTTATCAGTGCATTCAAGCCACAGTAAATTCATAATGGTATTCTTTCTTGCAAACACCAATCCCTGCAATCCCTTAAAAGAAATACATACATTTACATGCACACGCACACGCACACACACATACACACACACACCCCCACACACACACATTAACATACCAATACTATGTACAGTAATGTTAATTTATGACCACATATCGAATACTATACAATGACATGTAATTTATTCATGTAATTATAATCAAAGAATTCGTTTGAAAGTACTTTAAAAGCCGTTTTTAAGCTATACTTAAGTAGTTAATAAACCAAAATGTCAAACAGTCACTGTGTATTTACATGCTATACAGTGTTGTGCCCACAATCCTGGTTTTAAAGTATTACTTTCTGTACAGTTTCTTCTGCTTTTATTCGTGACATTTTACAGTCAATAGTGATGAATAGGCCTTGTCGGACCGATATATGCAAGCAGACGAAAATCCTAAGAAAGAAAAATGTCAAAATGAAATGACTGAATACAAAAATGTAGTACTGATCAACACAATCTGATTACAATCTGATGTGGTGAAAGCAGCTAGATGCATTCATTTACTTGTACTTCCATTGCTGTATGTCTTTTGTTGTGTCCGGGTGATCGCTGCCATCTCATATCTGACCCTGTGTAATAGACAATCCTGTTTGAATCTAAAGGATCTTGTAAGGTTTCTGCAACCAATCAGCAAGCTTCTTTCAAAATCATTCAGAGAGTCTCGTTCAGTTTGAAATATCACTAAGCGCTAGACCCAATGGACAATATTTTCAGTATAGTGCTGTACAGATGGTTGGATTGTTCGTAAAACAAAATCTACAATTTTGTTTATAAAATTGTATTAAAAACAGCAACTACTTTGAACCACATAAGAAAGGCAGACATTAAATATTAAAAAACATGATTCTTTTATCCACTGCATACATACACATCACATATTTGTCAGACTAGCATACAATCATGTACATTGTACATAATTATTCATCTAGTATTTCCCTATTCATGCTAAAACAGAAAACAAACTAGGTTCTCAAGTTTCAGGCTTACTTTTACAAGGTTTCCTTTTTGGTATGGCTACACCAAAATAATAAGATTGTTTTTGTTCATACTCTACTACAAGGAAACTTTAAGTCTAGCTGGCATCATCATTATTAAGTATGACATGTTTTAAAGCCCATCAAGGAACATACATCTTTTGATTATCTTGAAAAGGAACATGAATTTGGCCTTTATCTTTATCTTTAGCGGAAGACAATCACTGGAAGTTGGAACCAGTGTAGCAGCCATTTTGAACACAAAGTTGGACACTGAACAGTGCGAGAAAATAACATTTTCGTGTATAATATTTCAATGATAAATGAATTTTACAAATGTTGTCGGACACATTCATCCTTTACTTTTAAAAGAGACAATGTTGAGATATTCTGAAGAAAAACTACGTTTTAGTATTTTATTTTCAAGATGTCTACAAGTATATGTACATCTAGTGTAGTGTTACAAACTAAGGTTTATTAACTACGGGTACTAACAATAACCTAGCTTGGTACAGTACACGTTAAAGGTATGTACGAATTAAAGGACAAATTGTGACTATAAATCAAGCCTTGGCCCTCGGGATACGATATACATCAAATTGACACAACACTTGAATACTGTATGATACCTGCATTTCTAAAATTCTCATCACATAAACTATTAACTTAATGTCTAATTTTTCATACCTTCCCTAATAAATTAAACATGGGTAAAGAATCAAGGGTTCTAGCATTTCCCGAGGACCAATATAATAGTAAAGATGCTAGTTAATTATCAACTCATTAATTATCATTTATATCGTCTAAAGTCATCTATATAGTGAGATATGATAAAAAATGCAAGATACAAGCTGTTTTCGTGTTTGCTGTTCAACATTATTGGTTTATATATTTCATTAATTATGAATGGGGTCGTGACTTACGGAATTTAAGTCATGTGAAAAATGCAAGATACTTCTTTCATGCTGGCTAAGTTATTGGTAAATTTTATGAATAATGAACGAGTTTATGACTTCATGAATTTAAAGGGGAATGCCTAGCTGGAAAAAAAAAAGGTGTTTTCAAAAACTTTGGGTTCTGGAGTCATTTCATGATTTCACACAACAAAATTTCGCCCAGTTGCCAAAAACACCAAATTGAAACTCTAGTGTTCTTTCAGTGTTACACTATTGCCTCATTGGTCCTAGCAGACATGAATATGGATTAGATGAACACTGAATATTCATAACTTCTAAGTACTTATTCCTTCAGATAAAGTCATGAATATGCATTGTTCATCTAATAAATATGCATGTCTGCTAAGACCCAACCCTACATGTATCCTATGCGAGTACTTAGGAGAAAGAACATCGGAGGTCTATCTCTATTTGTACACCTGCATGTACACAAGTACATCTACATGAATCTCCTGCAAACAAATATTTCCCTTTCATGTTATTAACTTTGTATACATAAAACTACTAGATAATTCTGACAGAAAAAAAGTTTAAAAATTGTGTTTTTCATTGTATGGAAGACAGTCTAGTAATAGTATTTGTCTACTGACTACTGCTGAATCTGATACTTTCTCCTGTTATACACAGAAATAGTGAAGAAGTGTAGTGGCGTCACAGATTTAGTCTGTAGACAGGATAAGCATTTGTATATCCTTAAATAACTCCTACATACTACTTCACCAATATCAGTATTTCATACAGTATTTCACATGGACTGCTTTCTGTATATCATGGTATAACAACTTGGTGAGATAAAATGTCTTTATAATCCAATGAAACCGATGGAAGCTGACGTGTCAAGGATTAACCTTCAGGCTCTCACATTTTTGAAAATGTGGTGGAAAATATGTCATGGTACATGTAATACTGTATCTATAAATTTTGAATGTATGTGCACAAGACAGAATCACTGTATACTTCTAAATATACCTTATCTGCTGTTTCAAAGCACCACGTTTATAGTCCTACGGCTTCTATTTTCCTCTAATATATCTGACAATAGACTTAAAAGCAAACACCTAGGGAAATATATGGTTCGACATGGTTCAACACTTCGGCTTAAAATGTGATCCACGGAACTGTGGGTTCATGAAAGCACTTGAAATCACTCAGAATAGATCTCTTTCTTGATCTCATTAGTGCTTATTGCAGAAGGGACGACTCTTTGTCGATGTGCCAAACTAGCTAACAAAAGAATGTTGTATATTTTGAGATTTAGATGTTGTACGACGGCAGACAGGATAATAACGCTGCCTCTAAATCAGTCTTCCCTTTTTGTATCATACATCACTTCTTGACTTGAAACCTGATGAGTGAAAATTGTAACGACGACGATTTTATACATCAATACCATGAACACAATCTATTTTAATCTACGCAATCAATGTATGGCAATTGACATCCAGGATCTACATATGTGTACATGCATGATGTGTACTTAACCGGGAAACCACTCTAGAAAACAAAAGGATTTTCATAAACTTTAGGTTCTGCAGGAAGATATATTTCATGATTTCACATCGCCTAGATTTCGTGCGATTGCCAAGAAACACAAACTGAGACTCTATTTCACCTCCAAAGTTTTATTAGTCCTCCACTATAGTCTCATTGGACTTAGCAGGCATTCATATGAATTAGATGAACAATGAATATTTTGAACCATATATCTAAAGGTAATAAGCAATAACTTAGGAGACAGGTTATTATCCATCCTGTCCAACAAAACACCTACAATTCAATTCCAGGTTCTTGCATCAGTGCTATCCTATCAGCGGAACCAAAGAATTACATAGGATTTTTTATTCAGGACCAAAATAAACTATAGCTAGCTTTCTCTGCAAATAAAATCTGATGAATCGATCAAATGCATTGATTCATACCATCATACACTCTTTGCTCTATATTTTAAATATTCAAAGTACAGCTTCATCCTATCTCAGTTTGGAAGTGGCCCACAATCACTGCAAACTAAATTTGGTGGTCCAAAATGCAAATTCAGGAAGAGTCAATGACACTGCTAAATTGACACCCTGTGAAATATGGTAAAAATATAGTATGCATAAACATACAATAGGTCTGTCTAGATATCTACTTCCTTTTCATTATATAATAAGTATAGATTTATGACCGTGTGATTTGTTTTTAACAATATCATACAAGGTATACATAAAAAGTGTTGTTTTTTCTAGTTCTTTTGTTGTGTTTGCATTCAAAGGTTAACAATTACAATGTAATATTGTTAAGTAAAACACAGTATGATTATTCATGCATCTTATTCTTTAACAGAAAAAAACCCAAAACTTTAGTTTGCAACATGTTTCTACCAGAAGGTAAATGTAAATTTATGTAAATGTGTCCAACGCTATCTCATACATTGTATCATTGACAAAGTGATACATGTCTATGAAACATTGTTTTCATATGGCCTTTAGCTTGTTATTGGTGAAGATCTGGTCACATGGTATGAACTAGTGGCTAGTGTTAGAAGATCAACAAAAGTACTCTTAGCAACAGTTGCCACAGTGATTTTTCCACAGAGGTCATGTTGTGCATCAGCCTTTCCACACAGCCATTCTGCTCCAATCACTGACACATACACCCATACTCTCTGGGGCCAGTACTAGTAGTAGTCAGAGGGAGTCTGGGTAACCAAGGCTACCGGTATATCATGTGCATATAATGAATAAGATCACGACTACAGTGTTTGACAGTGAAGTGAACTTGTGGTATTTGCACTTGTGTTTGGGGAGTACTTTGAAGTCATACTCTCATGCGTTAAATGAATTTGTTTGGAATTTACAGTTTTCGCTTACAGAATACCAAATGCAGTTCTATATATACGTAGTTACTGGTAAACAGAACAAATGTAGACTGTGTGTTTATTACTGCGGCTAAACCTAAATATGGGCGTTTATGAAGATGTGGTAGTCAACCGCCAGGTGTAAGGAGAGCAAATAAACCTCCGATTAAAGTACATTTACATATTGGGGTTATACTATTTTCATTACATTTTACACTGTGTCGTGCGGATGACATAAACTGACGTTTTTTATCATCATTTTTATCAAATTAAATTGCAAACAGATGAAGCCATCATGGATACTTGCTGAAAGTTCAATTGGTGAGCTATTTATTAAAGTTAAATTTATGAACATAGATTGCAAATATATGAGTATCTTTCAAAAATATTAATTTTTGGCAAGTTACTACCTTTTTCATGTATATTCCCTTAGGGCCATATAAAGTTTTCATTGCGAGGCAACTATTAGGTGGAAGTTCCTATTTAAAACAATCGCAAGACTGCATGAGTATCGTGAGGCATGTTATAAATCAAAGTATATTGTACACTTTTATATTATGCAATAAAATACCCTGACTTGATATTTTCCTCACTTTTGATGTTAAAGACTACATGTATGATTTAATAATAAAAGAATATGATATGAGAAATGTGGTAAAGAGTTGTAAATTTATGTCATTTTTCACTTTCGTGTAACAACCATGGTAGACTCTCTCACGGCCTTTGGAATGTAACTAGCAGAAAGCAACTGTTTTGTATGTACCGATACTTTGGTGACGTGTTATTGCAAACTGCCATGTCATTGCGATATTCTATACATAAAACGACAGGTCGCAATAACACGTCAAGGAATGGTTAGTCTGATGTAGTCAAAGAGGACGCACAGTACAAGGATATTAGATAAAGTACAAGTACGTGGTATAGATCGCTACATACAAAACAGCCACTTTCTGCTAGCGACATTCCCGAGGCTATGAGAGAGTCTACAACCATGGCCACATGGTGGGAAGGGGTGTGGGTGTTGCAGGATCATCACGGATGTTGGCAAATACCTGTATATATTATACCCACGTTCTTTAGGCATTTCTCATCAGCCTCAAGAGTTTTGCTCCATACATATACACTTTTTAATGTTTTCTATGTACTTTCATAGCAATTCACTTCTTCATTTCTTACAAACACTAAACACTGTATTTATCAATTTACACAATTTCATTCTCAATACTTGTCACTTTTTGCTGTAAAAGTAATAAATTTTACACACCACACATCAGATCACAATCTTGTTTTAAAAGCTCATTATGGTGGTATCCTAGCAACTGCATAATATAATCTAGACTTTGACACAAATAAGCTACTCAGAAAAGGAATTCAACGTATACGTATATATCATCAATGGCACGCGTTACTGGTTCTTTGTAACTAATTTTAGATTAGAAACGTAATGTACTTGCTCAATGTCACTGCCAATTTGCAAAGTAATTTCATCCTGAAGACGAGAGAAAGCTTTGGTCTGAATGTACATGTATGTTCAGTGTCGAACAATGATAATACTGTGTTTACATCCATTAACCCTGACTTGCATCCACCAGTATCAAGAAGTATTTACCGACTTTACATTCGCATCAAGGTTTTGCTTTATCATGTCAGTGCATAAAAAAATGCTAAGCACGGTTGTTTGCTCATTTGCAACGTTAAGTGTTTCTGACCACATTCTTTCATGAACTACCATGTATAAATGCCACATTTTGTAATTACGATGTTACAATAAAGATCTTGAAGAAACTTTTAGTCATCACATTGGTGTGTACAAAGTGTCGGTAATAAAAAGTAGGTAATCAACCACGCTTTCTAATATACTGTAAGTGTAAATGCCAAAGTTTACAATTATGCAGATTATAATGAAGGACTGACAAAACGTATTTATCCAGTTAGTGTGTAAAAAGGCTTTGTCAAGTTGTTTGTATATTCAAAGAGATGCATAATCAATGACATCCATGATTAAAAGTAATGCTAACTTAAGTTTAGAAATATGCAGGTGATAACGAAGGGTTGGACAACAGGAAGAATATATACGTTATCAAGTTGGTGTGCAAAAAGTATACATTACATTGTTGTTTATATATTTGTGAATGATGCATAATTAACTACATCACTCATGAACTGTAAATGTTGAAGTTTATAATTACACAGGTTATAATGAAGGGCTGGAGAATGAGAGGATATAAATCTCATGTTATCGAGTTGGTCTGTAAAGGTGTTCGCCACATTGTTTATACATTGCAAAAGATACGCTCACCACGTTTGTATATTGCAAAAGATGCGTAACTAATTACATCCATGATAAACTGTACATGTTGAAGTTTATAGTTATGAAGGGCTGTAGTACGTGATGAATATATGTTAAAATTTGGTGTGCAAAAAACGTGTCCGTTTGTTTTCTGTATATTTGTGAACCATTTGCAATCAACCACATACCTCATTAACTATGAATGTCAAAGTTTATAACTATGCAAGTTATATTGAAGAGCTTGACAAACATTTCTGTTACGATGTCAAAGCACAAAAACTGTCAGAAACATTGTTGTTTATGTATTCAACAAGTGATTTGTCATTAACAACTCTACATATTCTTCCATGGGATGCAACTTTTTAAGTTTTAATTTACAAAAAAAAAGTGAAGAACATCGCTTCTATTGCATCAGATTGCGAAAAAGTGTCAACCGCATTGTCGTTTGTATACATGTCGAATGAATTATAATCAACCTTATATCCTCCTAAGGTTTCTAACTATACTGCTGGAACTCATTATTTTTTCGACGTACATGAAAACTTCATTAGCTGTACCACGCATTACTAAATCTCCCGAGGTCTTTTCACATTACATGAAGTCGCTTGACGAACGGATCTTCTTTACATTGCGGTCACCATCCAGTTGTTTAATGTGTGAGCTGTTCTTTATGTGAACTGTAATCTAAATCTCCTCCGATCAGACACCTTATATTCCCTGATGACGAGCTGTGAGTGAAAATTTATTTCTTGACTTTGGAAAGCTGACAATGAGATGCGGTGAGCAGCCATTAGTGTTTATCCCTGGGGCCACGATTCCTTTTCATAACTAAATGTATTTGCAATATTGGATTCTGACCAGGAATGGGCAGATTTATCATTGTCACTCATGGTTCACATAAAATATATCACCTGCAGGATTTTGCAGTTTACTATTCTCACTACATAACCTGCTTCCATGTCACCTCAGGGCAAATGTTCACCCAGAAACTTGGCTATCTAGCTTGACACATTGGCTTAACATTGTCAAGTCTATAGCCAAGTCTCTGGGCTATGACATTGTCAAGTCAGGTAGCCAAGTCTCTGGGCTATGACATTGTCAAGCCAGATAGCCAAGTCTCTGGGCTATGACATTGTCAAGCCAGATAGCCAAGTCTCTGGGCTATGACATTGTCAAGCCAGATAGCCGAGTCTCTGGGCTATGACATTGTCAAGCCAGATAGCCAAGTCTCTGGGATATGACATTGTCAAGTCATATAGCCAAGTCTCTAGGCTATGACATTGTCAAGCCAGATAGCCAAGTCTCTGGGTTATGACATTGTCAAGTCAGATAGCCAACTCTCTGGGTTATGACATTGTCAAGTCAATTACTATAGGCATGAGTGAGAATAAGTCGACCTTCTTCTTCTATTTTGATCCTCTAGCATGAGGTGAAACGCTATTGCAGGTAGTGAGAATTACAAGACATATTTCAAATGGACAATGTACAGCAGGTGGGACCTTCAAGAACATAAATAACTAAATGCTATCATGAATAATAGATAGGAGACATTAGATTCAACCTATGTCATCAAAATTACATGCTTTTGAATGTTGTACGTGTACTTCAAAGAAAAAAATGATAAATGATGTTGACTTTTCTGCTTCACGTAGAGGTGATAGGTCAGAGGTCAGATTTCCCAGTTGTAGGTCAGAAGTCATTTTGTGGATACCAGAATGAACATTCTTCTATTTTTAGATCCTCTTACATCAGTACATGGCTAGAAATCTTATAGCATTCTGAACTTGCCAATAAATAACCTTTGAACTTCTCGAAACATCACATCATACTGTAATACAAAATGTATCTACAAATACGATTTCATATATTTTAGATCTTGGACTATACAGATAATCCTCTCGATGTCTGTCCTCTTTAAAAACCCAGTTTAAAATAGGATTAACATTGAGGTATGTAATACAGTTCAGTTGTCAGGCAAAGTTTTAGAATTTGTTGGTCCAGAATGACTTCAATGATGCAATATAATCCTTTTGGCTCCATCGATAAGATAACACTAATGTAAGAACCTGGGATTCAATCTCTTGACTTAAAGGCGAGACAGGGGTATAAAAGGCCCCCTAACTTCATGGAAGTTATTGTCAAACTTGAATACATACAGGGAACAATGCAGTGATTCCTCTATGAAAATCCATGACAACAATGAGCAGCTGGTGATTTTGGTAATAAATTGGGTATGTGTTAATGGACATGTGAGTGTCTTGGGAATGTGTGTGTTGTTACAGAAAGTTGATATTTATACATGGTCAATTTTGGACAAAACATGATCGAACTGGGAGTATTCGTTACTAGTACTGAAAAGCCATTACTATTCATCACTCTTAATTATTCAAGATTAGGACATACGAGGTGCTAACAACCACCACACAGGTAGCCAGTTCCGGGTCTTTTTTTCATTACCTACATGTAATTTGGGGGAATATATAAAACATACTAACTGTTCAAATCTAGATGTAGATGTAAAAGCTGAAAATTTTCAAACATTTTAAGTAACAGCTTCACTGGAATTTTCGGATGTTTCTTCTCTTTAAATTTAAGTCAATTTACATGACTTACTTTATACTAATACTGATTCAAAAGAACATATAAAACACACATTTGAATCTAAAAACCGAAATTTTCAAATATTTCTGATATAAACAGCAGGCTTCAATGCAGAACTAACATTGCATGCTGTGACAAATATTAAATATTACCCCCACGCTTTGAAAAGGAAATAGATTTGTACAGAAAACTAGTTTTTCATAATTTCTTGTCTTAATATCACCTAGCTTTTTATAGCTGAAGAGGTGCTTGTAACACACCCAGTGTCATTAAATGATGCATGTTTGCCTACCTAAAATGATGCATTACGGCTGACAATTATAGAAATGGGAATATTACCATTTGTGAAGGGTTCTAAACGTGTGAAAAATCTCTCTAAGGCAAACATTTTTAAAAAGTTTGTTTCTAATAACATGGCTCCATAAAATAGGGTAGGTAGGTCAGGATTTTATTTTACTTTACATTTTATTTTTTTCGACCCAAAGACAAGATAGTCGGTCACAATACATTAATAACACTTGATAGGGTGCGAAAAAAGTAAATGAAGACAATTATATGATTCATAAATAGACAAACACAATATGCAGACTGTTTGTTTGTTTGTTTGACTTTATTTAAACTCGATAAATTGTTGAGCCAAAAGCTCTTCTAACACAATGTCGAGTAAGGGAAATTTGCAATATTTACATTAACATATACAGAAAAATAAATAATGACAAATTAAGAAGTGGGTAAAGTTATACGCTAAAATGACATTATTTCTCTCTGGAATCTGATTTTTTTTAAAGTAACCAAAGATACTTTGGCAAGAAAATCTACAGGGAAAAGGCAGTAATTGTCATAATTTTGCCTCTTTGCATATATAAAATATTTTTAGGGTTGGCGGCTTAAAATAGGGTCGGTCGGGTTATCAGAAACACACTATTTTTTTTATTTGGCCTAATACTACACATACTACATACTACTTGTCAAAATCCTTTCTACTCTGTAGGCAATAACAATTTCCAGTTCGATTTCACCGACTATATCCTTTATCCGGCCAAATATCATCCATAAAAAAGAAAAATCTCATCTCATCTCATATTTATATAGTCATGATAGAAGACTTAAAGCCTTGAGGCAGTCAACTGTTATTTCAGACATTTACGTACATCGATAAGAACTGAAATTGTATGGTATTGATAAATGTGTGATGTCATACATGTTGAGTAACATAACATTTTGTGTGTGGGTGGAAAAAATTCGTGTGCTTGAGATTTCCACTTCCTGATTCGTGCTCTGAGTGTAACTTGTCAAAAATGACACAATTTGATGTCCAATGCTTGACGCAACTATCTTGCTTCTGCTGAAAAGTAGATCTATGCTCACCAACATGACATCACTTTTATTTGCATATTTCTGTATACCATCCGTAGTGTTACACTGACATTTTTAAATGCACACTAGCTGCAACTAGAACATTTTTATGATTTTGTTTTTGAAAGTATAACTTACTCATAATATACACTATGAACAGGACTGCATCACCTGTGGGTACATGTGTTTCACTGACATTTTTAAACTGCACACTGGCTGCAACTAGAACGTTTTTATGATTTTGTTTTGAAAGTATAACATAATATACACTATGAACAGTACTGCATCACCTGTGGGTACATGTGTTTCACTGACATTTTTAAACTGCACACTGGCTGCAACTAGAACGTTTTTATGATTTTGTTTTGAAAGTATAACATAATATACACTATGAACAGTACTGCATCACCTGTGGGTACATGTGTTTCACTGACATTTTTAAACTGCACACTGGCTGCAACTAGAACGTTTTTATGATTTTGTTTTGAAAGTATAACATAATATACACTATGAACAGTACTGCATCACCTGTGGGTACATGTGTTTCACTGACATTTTTAAACTGCACACTGGCTGCAACTAGAACGTTTTTATGATTTTGTTTTGAAAGTATAACATAATATACACTATGAACAGTACTGCATCACCTGTGGGTACATGTGTTTCACTGACATTTTTAAACTGCACACTGGCTGCAACTAGAACGTTTTTATGATTTTGTTTTGAAAGTATAACATAACATACACTATGAACAGTACTGCATCACCTGTGGGTACATGTGTTTCACTGACATTTTTAAACTGCACACTGGCTGCAACTAGAACGTTTTTATGATTTTGTTTTGAAAGTATAACATAACATACACTATGAACAGTACTGCATCACCTGTGGGTACATGTGTTTCACTGACATTTTTAAGCTGCACACTAGCTGCAACTAGAACGTTTTTATGATTTTGTTTTGAAAGTATAACATAACATACACTATGAACAGTACTGCATCACCTGTGGGTACATGTGTTTCACTGACATTTTTAAACTGCACACTGGCTGCAACTAGAACGTTTTTATGATTTTGTTTTGAAAGTATAACATAACATACACTATGAACAGTACTGCATCACCTGTGGGTACATGTGTTTCACTGACATTTTTAAGCTGCACACTGGCTGCAACTAGAACGTTTTTATGATTTTGTTTTGAAAGTATAACATAACATACACTATGAACAGTACTGCATCACCTGTGGGTACATGTGTTTCACTGACATTTTTAAACTGCACACTGGCTGCAACTAGAACGTTTTTATGATTTTGTTTTGAAAGTATAACATAACATACACTATGAACAGTACTGCATCACCTGTGGGTACATGTGTTTCACTGACATTTTTAAGCTGCACACTGGCTGCAACTAGAACGTTTTTATGATTTTGTTTTGAAAGTATAACATAACATACACTATGAACAGTACTGCATCACCTGTGGGTACATGTGTTTCACTGACATTTTTAAGCTGCACACTGGCTGCAACTAGAATGTTTTTTATGATTTTATTTTGAAAGTATAACTTACTCATAATATACACTATGAACAGGACTGCATCACCTGTGGGTACATGTGTTTCACTGACATTTTTAAATGCACACTGGCTGCAACTAGAACGTTTTTATGATTTTGTTTTTGAAAGTATAACTTACTCATAATATACACTATGAACAGGACTGCATCACCTGTGGGTACATGTGTTTCACTGACATTTTTAAGCTGCACACTGGCTGCAACTAGAACGTTTTTATGATTTTGTTTTTGAAAGTATAACTTACTCATAATATACACTATGAACAGGACTGCATCACCTGTGGGTACATGTGTTTCACTGACATTTTTAAACTGCACACTAGCTGCAACTAGAACGTTTTTATGATTTTGTTTTTGAAAGTATAACTTACTCATAATATACACTATGAACAGGACTGCATCACCTGTGGGTACATGTGTTTCACTGACATTTTTAAACTGCACACTAGCTGCAACTAGAACATTTTTATGATTTTGTTTTGAAAGTATAACATAATATACACTATGAACAGGACTGCATCACCTGTGGGTACATGTGTTTCACTGACATTTTTAAACTGCACACTAGCTGCAACTAGAACATTTTTATGATTTTGTTTTGAAAGTATAACATAACATACACTATGAACAGTACTGCATCACCTGTTGCTACATGTATTTTTGTAGCTGTATACAGGATTGAGATCAAATCAAATTTCTTTTTGGGTCCACACCCAAAAATTAGCGCCCTCAATGGCGATCAAAATTTAAACCTGTTTCTGTAATTCTTAATGATATTATCAACCACAATGTAAAATGTCTAATTATTTGTATTTTAAAATTTCAGTGAATGTAACATTGTTGTTTGATTGAAAAATGATATTCCAGTGGCAACTGATAGTTTTAACATGGTGACAGATTCAAAACCCGAGGTTTTGCTCAAGATTTAAACTTGTCACTACACTACCTACAGATAATATTGACCACTAATTAACAGATGAAATGTCTTTTTATAAGTAACTGGCCAATTTTAGTGAATATATCTTTTGCAAATTGATGAAAGAAAATATGCCAGTTGCAGCTACATGTAGCACAGGTTAAGACCACAAGATTTACATTAAATACACCTCTTTTCCAGATTCTAAATGTATTGATGTATATTTCAAGCAGAATCAAAGATGTTGCAACACATTATTACAACATGGAACTACCAGGGCATATTTTTTTCTGTACATACATGTAGAATTTGGCTTGTATGTGGTACATGTACAACAACTGAAAATATCCACATGTATGTACAAATGTATGTGCTATGAGCATACATAGCAAAACAAATTTCATTCAACCCATCAAATATGTATCTATTCACCTGTATGTGGTACATGTACAACAACTGAAAATATCCACATGTATGTACAAATGTATGTGCTATAAGCATACATAGCAAAACAAATTTCATTCAACCCATCAAATATGTATCTATTCACCTGTGTACAATACAAATTTCTTTTTGTAATAAGTACCAAGTGTTATATTTCAGATCTTCAAAAGACCTATAGAAACCACTCTGACTGTAATACCAAGCTCCAAGCTAATGCATAAATGGTATTAGTAGTGTATAAAGACCAAAAATCACTGCAAAATGAAAGGGAAGCAATCTCATCATAATCTATTTTAACATAGTTGACAGTTATAACCTATTAAAGTCAGTTACTTTAGGAGATATTTTTAGATTTTAAGTAGTCTGACTATAATTTCAATAATCTGACATTTCACGATGATACTATGAAATAGCTGATCCACGCTGACATTATAATCTATAAGGGTTGGTATTCTAACTTTAAAGTTTATTGGAGTTTTGGAAAAAGTGACATTTTCATCACCCCAACAGAATTAGGTTTTTATCCTACATGATCTTTGGATGTCGCCTGTAAGTATCTACACAATATATGCAGTAAAGAGTAAACCTGAGACTGAAAGATTAGACTTTAATATCCTACTGACATAGTGGTCCTATTGCTTTGTACCGAACCTATTTGGTGAAATCCCACAAAGTGTCTGTGCTGCTGTTAGATGATCTCCAGTGACTCCGCAGATAATGAATATAATTCCTTACACTGAAAGAACCCCTTGGAATTGCAATCATTGGTCAGTGACTTCACAAAGGTGATTTTGTAGTTGGGTGAACACGACAAACAAACAGATTAAATTTTACCCACTTAGAAGGATATGACCTGAAGTTTCATAAAAGGAAAAGTTCAGTCAGACTTTCTCAGTGCCTTTAGTTTAGTACTCGTGTATTGATCACTGCAGTGCTATCAACTTACACATGATTTTGGGTGATAAATTGGCACCTTGGAAACTGATTTTGAAATCTTGTAAAAAGGCTACACTGTACTAGGCACATGCTCCACCATTTTCAGGACTTTCCTGCATGGGTTTATGGGAAACCCTCTGGTTATAACATGACATTTACCACAATTGTTGTCTTCACACTCTTGCATGGGTATATGGGAAACCTCTGCTGTCATATTTACCACAATCTCTGTGTCATGACCCTCTTACATGGGTTTAGGGGAAAACTCTGATGTCATATATAGCACAATCTTTTTTGTTCTGACATTCTTGCATGGGTTTATGGGAAAACCTCTGGTGATGTGACTATATTTACCACAATTTCTGTCATGACACTCTTACATGGGTTTATGGGAAAGTCTCTCTGATGTCATTACATTTACCATAATCTGTACTTCTTGACACACTTTGTCTAGTATAGGCAATCAAAATCATGCTACAAAAAAGTACGGTTTCATACTGTGACGCTAATGATATACTAAGCTCATGGAGTTTTCACCTGTGAAGGGATGGTGAGATTAATGTTTTGTACAAAGTACAATTATTCATGATCGATAGTAAAACCCTTGAGACCAATAGCTATATGTACTTTTTGAGTTTTATGTACTTGTGCAGGATTTTTTTGTTTTTCTGGGTAAAAAGTACATGTAGCCAATCTATCTTAATACCAGAACATATATTCCTAATGCAATTCCTAACTTAAATTGTAAATGGTACAGAAGTCTCCCAAGACTCAACAAAATTATGTTGCGCCAAGAATGTACAATCGTATTTTTCTTTGGACAGTTTTGAGAAAGGTGAAATGATGACTCCTGTCACAGTTGATGACTCACACTAAAATGTAAATCAATGTTGTTAGGAGACCCTACAAAATCACATTACTGGTAAACTTTCACAAAAACATAATCTGCCAAGACTATTCTTGAGCAATTTAGAGAAAGGTCACATGACAAGTCTGTCAGTGTGATCCTGTCCAAAAGGATGAGACAAACTTAACTGTAAATAATTGTTATGAGAAGACTCCTGGGAATTGCATTACTGCCAAACTTTCACAAAAACATGTTCAAAGAACATTAACGCTTTGGGTACTATAGAGGAAGGTATTAACTCCACCTGAATATGATCCTGTCCAAAGGGATGACACAACTTAATATGTATGTCAATGTTACCAGGAAAAACACTTGGGAATCGCATTACTGCAAAACTTCCGCAAAAACATGTTGTGCCAAGAAAATTTATGCTTTGGGCAATTCAGAGAAAGTTAACGCAATGATTCCATCTGAGTGCGATCGTGTCTGTATGAATGACTCATCAACGTTGTTAGCTTACTTAAAGGAATTGCATTGCTGCCAATTTCTTTGGAAAAAACATGTTGTCTCAAGAAAGTTATTCTTTCGAAACTTTTGATGAAGATAACATGATGACATCAAGTGAGTGTGACCATGTCTGTGAGAATGACTCAAACTTGAAATCTAAATCTATGTTATTAAGGGACTCCTGAGAGTCACACCACTGCAAGCTTCCTTGATTTCTGTCAGTCAAGTGAATAAAATAAGAATACACATGAAGGAGTACGATAACGAAGTGTTTAGCCGACAGCAGATAACATGTAGGAGAAGAACCTTGGGTTTAGCTATTTATGTAGCTGTCCAGTTCTTCATTCATCAAGAATACATACAGTTGTAGGTCTTCACAGGGACTAGAAAATCAGATTTAAATCATTTTGCCTTGAAAATAAAAAACTTTCCACTTAATTTTTTCAAGAAAAACTAACTCATGTTCAGTTAAAATCAAAAATGAAAAAACAGGGGTCACTATACAAATCTTTTGAAATAAAGGTCAAAATGACATCAAAAGTTTGATTTCAAAATCCAATATGGCCGCTGACTACTGTTTTTCCTCTATTATATCCAAAAGATTGTCAGTTTCCTTGATGATGATGATGATGAACTCCAAATTTCTTTTATTATTTCAAAAGAATGAGGAACAAGCTTTCATGTGGTAAAGTCTAGTAAGATTTGAGTCACTTGGATTAAGGAAATTGGCACCTTTCTTCCTTTTTTTTTCAAAACTTAATAATATCTTTTGGCTCAAACTGACTGAAATAAAACAGACAGGATGACAAGCGAGTACATCCCCTCATTGTCATTCCCAATATGACCTGATAAGAAAACGCATTAAATTGTTTCAACCAACCAATAAAATTATTGAATATCAAATCGTATCCTCTCTGGTATTCTTATGGAAAGTGGTGTTTATGCCTACAAAATGTATAATGAGCCACTTGGGAGGTTTTTTCGGTATTTTGTGAGTGAACAGCTCACTATTTTGCACTACTTCATGTGATGACTTCATGAATGATGCAAACAATTGTAGCCAAATGTACAAATTGACATGATAAAACAAACATGAAAACCAACAGTGCACTAAAAGCTGTGCAAGTGAACCTTTAGCAAAGTACAGCAATGTCATACACTGTACATGTACAATTATTAGATTGTGTGGCTCCTGTCTTGCACAAGGCAAAAATTGTGTTTCCAATAACCCGACTGACCCTAGTTTAAGCCACCAACCCTCAACATTTTTTAAACATTTAAAACAAAAAGTAATTCTTTGTCTTCTAGACCTTTATGCACAGTTGTTTTCTTTCCCCACTGATGTCAACACAAAATTCATCAAACTATCACAGAAAGGCGTATTCTGACCAACATTTTTGTTTTGGGTCGAAGCAATTTAAAGACAATTAAAAATGTAAAAACAAAATAAAATAAAATCCCAACCTACCTATTTTCTGAGGCAATGTTTATGTTATGTTGTGTTTTGGGGGGTTTTTATGCCTAATTGGAAACTCTACCCAAATTTCCTACAGCAGGTAATTTTCTTTTAATACTAGAATACTTGTACTACAGAACTAACAGCAAATATATACAACCGAAGTAATGGCCATCAAAAACTGGCATGGCATTAAAAAAAGGCAATCTTCTCCCTGAACAAACTAACAAGGGTGTCAAGTCCTCTTGTAATTTCTGAGGGTCCTTGTTATATATAATGAATTTCTTATTTCAACATCTGCTTCAATCAGCATGTTGTAACGTCTCTTTTACGACTACCCAAAGATTTGGTAATGGTACGACAGTTCTCCACAAGAGAAATTAATATAAAGGCCAATGTGGCAAGATTAACTTCCATCCCTTCTTCAGGCTGCTAGAACTTTTAGCTATTTTAGTATATTCCCTCATCCATCTGTTCATTTGTTTGTTCATTTATTCATTCATTCATTTCCTAGTTTGCCATTTTTCTGTAGTTAGTTCATTCATTCATTCATTGACTAATTTGTACAATCTGTTCATACATGCATTTATTCATTCATTCCATGTTTTTGCCATATTTCTTCAGTTCATTTATTCATTGACTAATTCGTACTTCTATTCATACATGTATTTATTCAGTCATTCATTTGTTAGTTTGCCATATTTCTTTAGTTCATTCATTCATTCATTCATTTATTCATTCACTCACTCATTCACTTGCTCAACCACCCACCCACCCACCCACCCACCCACCCACCCACTCATCTACTCACTCAATCATTCATTTCTACTTCTGACATAGGAGTACACAAATATATAACAAAATTTACAATTTTGGAATCCAATAAAATAACATTTCACACATCCCATTCAAAGATTCTCACCCATGAAAAGATTCTCAGCTACGATATTACATGTATGATACAGTTATTGATCAGTACATTAACTGCTTGAATGGCCATCAATCTTACAGCTGCTAATATCAATACTGCCCTTTGATGAGTACATCATTCACTGTCATTCTACCTTGGACAATAGTCATATTAAAATGTCCCAAGTCTTCTTCATTCCATATGTACATGTACGAGCTAAGGTGTATATGTTCTACACGTTTGAACAGAAAATATGAAATTAATATGCCAGTCATATGAAGTTATGACAACATGTGATTATGTCATTATTTCGGCGGTGTTCAAAATATGAGTCATATTATTCCCTAATTTTTCTCCAATTTTTTCATAAATTTGTCTTCAATAGGAAAAAGTCTGATTTTTTCTGATCAGAGGAAAGAGGATGTCAATTTTTTTATTCTTTCATTATACAACAAATTAGAGGGTTTTGATAAACATGGAAATACATAAAATGTTCACAGGAGTTGTCCTTATGGAGTATTGAATATCTATTCATATTATAGTTGTGCTAATATGTTGTTCACATAGATACAGCTTAAATGATGTAGACTTGGTGTTTCACTCATGAAACATGACATTTCATACACACCCTCAGACCACTTTTAATTAATGCAAAAGACACAATTACATAGTGCCATACACAGTGGGGATGTAGAAGTAGTCAAGTTGAAATGTTGATAATCAGTTAGAAAATAAACAATTGCAGCCACTAAACTCATCAAGTCCATGTGTAATGTTTTCATTAGAAGCCTGATTTTACTGCAGTGTGAAAGAGTAGCAATGCTTATCACTGTTCAATGTGATTGGGGAAAGGATCCTGCTGTGTCTCTGTTATTGTTAGTCTAGAGTTGAAATACGTTTATCTTTGTGTCAAAAACATAATGTCCCATGAGTAAAACACCAAGCCGACATCATTTTAGCTATATCATATACTGAAAAGTGCTTCCTATCAAAACTACATTTGTACTACAACATATTAATACATTACCAAAATACATGTAGGTCTGTGTCTGTACAGAACTTAGTAGGATCAGATCAAAGATGTATCGCAATTGTGTTACGTCGTAACTTAAATTGTAACAAATTTCAAATTTGGCGCCTCTTACAGTTATCGAGGTTTGTTGTCTAATACGTCACTCTGTACATCTAGCCATGATGACATAGTTTATTTGCAACAATGAATACTGCGTGCCCATTTATGCATGTTGTTGATGATGAATAATCACATCTTGAATTATGCATAATGTAGAAAGTATATTTCTTTTTTTAAATACTGTAGCCTTGAGGAAAAGAGCATAGTGAGACATGATGGTCTTGCTAACTTGTGTGTATACATGCTGCAATTTGATGTATGTGATTTTCCTGGCCTTGATTTGTGCACTGCATACAAGAGAAACAACATTGTCATTTTTCAGTACCTTAGCCCTCAGGAATAGAACACATTCATGAGCAAGACATTTATGATGGTCGAGATAAGCTGTTTGCATGTCACCATTTGATGTATGTGGCCTCTACACTGTACACATGAGAAATGACATTCCCAGGTTTTATAAATACCTTAGCCCTGAGGAAAAGAACAAACTCGCTCATATATAATGGTCTGGATAAGTTGTGTGTGTGTCATCATTAAATTATGTGACTTTCTTAAGCATTGGTTTGCACATTTCATAGGTGAGAAATGGCACAGATTTTTTAAAAAATACTTTACCCTTGAGGAAAAAGAACACACTTGAGCACAAGACACATAACTGATGGCTAGATAAGTTGTGCGTATGCTGCAACTTGAGGTGTGTGACTTTCTAAAGAATTGTCTTTTGCACTGTACACATGAGAAATGGCTTTGCTTTTTTTTTAAATACCTTAGCCCCAAGGAAAAGACACACTCACACATATTTAATGGTGCAGATAAATTGTGTTTATGTCAACATTTGATGAGGCATTCAAAACTTTGGTTTGTGTAAAGGAGAAATGAAATTTTTGACTTTCTATGTAAGAGAAACGACATTGTTCTTTTTTTAAATACCTTAGCCATGCGGATAAGAACACATTCACACATGTATGATTGTCTAGATATGTTGTATGCCTGTCACTCTCATAGGTTGGGTTTGTGCACTGCGTGTATGAGAAACAACACTGCTTTTCTTTAAATACCTTAGCCCTATGGAAAAGAACACATTCACACATATGGTCTCTAGATATGTTGTATGCATGTTGCCATTTCAGGTATATGACTCCCATTGGTTTCGTTTGAGCACTGTGTCATGAGAAACAACACTGCTTTTCTTTAAATACCTTAGCCCTGTGGAAAAGAACACACTCACACATATATGACAGTCTATAGCTGTTTGTGAAGTATATGTTGTAAAGTGTCCATCTCTTTTCTGGCATGTTTGTCTCTAACTCATCAAACTAAAAACACCATTATAGAACACCTCTGAGTCTCATTACCATGTACAATGCTGCTTATATCGTATGATCTCACTCAAACACCCTTGTGGAATTCTAAAACAACTGCCGCAAGTATTCTTCCTTGACACAACGTTTTTGTTCACTAATATATCATTTATAGCAATAAATTCATACTTTGTTCCCTGGGGCATTTTACAATAACAAACTATAAAATGACAGTATCAACTACATAATGATTCAAGATGACCGCTCATCAGTGAAACATAATATAACTTATATACAAGTAATCATTTTCATAATTTGCTTTTTGACTTTATTAGTTATAATATTACACTTATTAATCTATTTTTATTACTCTGTGAGTTTATGACTTAATGGTTACTTTATATGAGAAAAAATACATGCACTTTACAAAGTTTGAACATGATAACTCTGGATAAAATTCCATACTTGTTCATAATCTTTCGAACAAAACCATCTTTCTAGTCACATGATCTCCGAACTCAGTTGAGTGCACAAGCTTAGGACCTAGGTAGATGAGTTACCGGTACAAACCTCTGTGCATTTTATTTATTGATAGTGACTGATTGGATCATAAATTCTTATTTGAAAGTGTTTGGTTAAAAAAAGCAAAAAATTGTAAACGCCACTTATCAAGCTATTACAAATATCTGTATATTTTCACTTAGGTACTCCATTGTAAACTGTTTGTTTGAAGTCATTTTACCAAATTCTCCAATCACTACAACCAGGATTTCACGTGTACAGCCAATCAATTGAACCAAGGGAAGTGGTAGGGATGTGTGGCAGCCTAAGAAAACCCCTATCCCTTTTCAAACATAAACAAAAGCAAATTACCTATCCCCTTTTCTGACAGAGTTCAAGCTGTTATTACAGTTATGATTCACCATACAAATAAAATATGATATTTTGATATGAACCCCTTTCCTGGGATCCACTTTTAGACAAAACAAGAGCAAAAGGCACCCCCATTCCCATTCCAGACTTGACTGAGGGAAAAGTAGACCCTTTTGGACACCACTTCCAGCTTTATCTATAGCTTTATCGTGGGAATATTAACCCCCCCACTCCCCTCTCTATCACCACTGTTTACTCGCTAATGTTTTCACTCATGAAGATGTAATATGTATACCCTTTTCTATCACAGTTACATATCGAGGGAATGAGGTCAGACAGATCTGTTTGCGAGATGCCAGCTTGAGTTGAACCTTTTACATGAACATGTCATTTACGTACATACAATGTATTATGAGCATACACTAACACTAGAAACTAAAACTTTGCATATCACTTGGTATTCATTACTTTCTTGTACTTGTGTTTTCCATCACTCTATCTTGCATCACAATCTACCATATGGCTCCAAATAGTTAAATGCAGACACATCTCTATAAGTTGCCACTTCATTGTAATTCAACAAGGTGTGCATAACAGACACATTTCCATAAGTTGTTACTTCATTGTAATTCAACGAGATAAACACAACAGACACATCTCCATAAGTTGCTAAGTAATTCCACAAGATGTGCACAACAGAAATGTCTCCGTAAGTTGCTACCTCATTATAATTCAACAAGATGCACACAACAGACGCATCTCCGTAAGTTGCTACTTCATTGTAATTCAACAAGATACAGAGAACAGACACAATCAATACCTGTTTCTAAATGAAGAATCTCCATTTAATCCGAGTCAAGACACTCATCTGCTTTTCCAAAGCTCACATACCCCTGTAATTTTGTCCTGAGAGCCTGACACAGTAATTACAAGTTACAACTGTGACGATATTTTCTTGAACCTAATATATCATTATCGATCTTATACTAACTGCGCTGTCTACTTCCTCAACTGGATTTTCCAACCTACAATTCAAACTACAAATGATCCCTCTATTCACACAATTCCTGCACGACTCAAAACAGATAACAGATACTTTAAATTAAATTGCAATTGTTGCCCATTATGACAACATGGAACACTATCAGCAAATTTCCCAGGTTTTCACAGTCTTCTCACAACAGGTCATATTTGTTCAAATGTTTCATTTACCAGACTTTTCCTCAAACATATGTATGTGGTTATACAATTATATGGACATGTTGGTATTTATGCTTGATGTATAAAATTATCAGATATTTGACTATGAAACTGTGCATGACAATCATCAAGGGCAAATGTGATGCCGAGTAGCCCCCTTATGAATGATGTAAATAGTCGATTTCTGGTCAAGGTATGGACATTCTGATCAAGGACAAGCTAGATTTGCTATTTTCACTTTGCTTTTTTATTATCTGCTAGCTGTTCTTGTCCTTTAGTTCTCTCACGTGTGTATCTGTCTGCCTCGGAAGAAAGCGAATATCAGACATACCGGTAAACAATAGAGAACATAAGGACAAACAGACTAGATGTCAAAGACATTAAAATAGCACATCAAGCCTTCTGAAGTTAATCAGATTTCAATAAAATTGAGGGAAAAGTTATAATATTCAAGTCTATTTGATGTAATCTAAAAATAATTGAAAACAGAATATATGCTTGTACCAGTGTGACCATAATAACAAGGGAATCATCATCTATTAGATGGTGAACATTCTTTGATTATATTTAAATGTAGTAATTTATCTCATGCCTTTGTCGTTACATCGTACATGACGATCATTGTCGTGTCATGCAGCACTTCATCATAGCTCCTGACCTTGCATAAATGATAGACCTACTGAAATACATCAACCTTCGTACATCAGCCTTCATCATTAATGAAGGCTTCTGAAGCACCTGAACTCAATAGTATTACCTTGAAGTAACGAAGTGGTACCTGTTTCTGGTAATACATCTCATCTTCATTCTTATCTCGTTTTCTCGACCTCTACCGCCTGAAGTCAATTCACTATCTGAAGATGAGTTTACATTATTTATTCACACATTTCAATGTTTTTTACCCTTCTCTTAACTATTCCCCCTACTCTACAAATTCATCATTTATGATTCCTTCACAGGTCGAATAGTTACACTTCTTTAAATACCTATCTTATCAAAATACTGTAAAACTAGAAAACATTGTGATTTTAGAGTCTTCAGCAAGTTCTCAAAGACTAATTTTTACTATTTACCCAACTCTTACATTATGTTTATGTACAAGAAGGCATTTTAGTCACTCCTTATTTTTGTAATTTTGTTTTAGCGAAATAAGTGATAATAAGTCTTTAGCGAAAATTTCCAGTTATATCACGAACAATTCCAGGTTTACAGTACACAAGTATGTGAAGTAGTGCTCATCGTTTTATTTTGTACAAAACTGATCATTCTTATTGTGATATAACTTACATGGTCAGGGACCTTATTAGATGCCCAAATCAAATAAACTTTTATATACAAAATCCCTCAATAAAACAATCCTTCTATGTTGCTATACACTTCATTTTATCCTTTTTTCCTAGTTATACCCTGTATATATTCATTAAATTTCCAGTTTTGTAAATTGATTGTTAGACAAAGTTCACACCAAGCTTTCCTGTACAGAGATGACAACTGTTAGAAATGCCTCATAAATAATAATACTACATCATACACATAACAGTATTTACAGAATTTTGATCACAGTTTTTATCATTATTATTATCTTTGCGTATTATTTTATAATCTATATGTACATAAGAAATAGCATACCCCGGGAGAAAAAAGTATAAGTTACGGTCTATGTCACAGTATGCATTCAAAATTCATCACGGTTCGTTTTTTTATGACAGTACATACGGCGAGGCTGTCTCCTTACCTTACTGGGGCAGGTCAATATTTGCATGAAGAGACAAAATGTCAAGACAAATGAGCATGTACTAGAAACCTAGATTATATTTTCAGGTACTAGAAATTTTTACAATTTTACAGTCTTCAATTAGTTTCCAAAACACTAATTTTTATGATTTATCAAGTCTGACAGTTCAGTATGCGTGTAAGAAAACATTTTAAGGTATTTTCAAGCTTTATTTTCTTATAAAAAATGAGAAATTAGCCATAAGTGGAAATTTCCCAGTTTATTACAGAATATAATTTATAAATATTATACCATACACAACTCAAGTTATTTTCTTTGAACAGAAAATATGGAATATATATCCTGGTCATTCGTGTCATGATAACCCGTGTCTACATCACTGATTCAGCAGTCATTGAAATATGTATCAAGATGCTTCAAAGAGCCATTATTTCTCCTGATTTCGCATAAATTATGTTTGAGGAGGTATATTATATTATTGCCCATTTAATTCTAAAAATATAACAGCACTGACTTATTTTCACGTACTCCTATAGTAACATATACGTAGCACATGGAATAGAAGTCATCACGTTGACCACAAATCAAGTTGCAATGACATCATTTATATGATGTGGGTAGGTGGTAAAATTTGATTTCAAATACTAAGAATTTCATACTGTGCACAAGACAGTTCTTATCATAACCAAGGAATGGATAAAATATAGTTCTAAGACTATCACACGAGTCAGGATACACTGCTCAAATGTTTGTTTAAAGACAGGTGTTTCTTCTGTACATTTCCCATGCTTCACATCTGACAGGTAATAGATAACAAACAACCAGTCCAAATACAATTTTCTAAAAGTAACAACTAACCACACACAAAATTTAGGTTGAACCAGTAATAATACACTCAACTGTGGTTATTGTAAATACATAGTAACTAAAATTTGATTTTCTTCGACAAGTACACGTACACTAACATGACTACCTGGGAATCTGAAACTTCCCACTTTTTGTAAATATTAGATACATGTATGTCTATATTGAGGAGCAGCTTTACTGTAATGTAAATGTCTCTCCAAAGTATCAGACAGTAATGGGCAAACATTCGACTTTGTCACCAGAGGGCCTAATTTACAGTAAAGGTCTATTAGTCAGTTCAAACTCTAAGGTACAATAATGGGCAGACATGTTCACTTTGTCACTACTTGACTTCATCACTAAAGGGCCTAATTTACTATAAAGGTCTATTAAAATAATAATTTCAAACTCTACGATATCACTTACGGGGAGACGTTACTTTGGAATTACTTGACTTTGTCACCAGAGGGCATAATTTACAGTAAAGGTCTATTAATCAGTTCAAACTCTTAAGGTACAATAATGGGCAGACATGTGACTTTTTCACTACTTGACTTCATCACTAAAGGGCCTAATTTACTATAAAGGTCTATTAAAATAATAATTTCAAACTCTACGATATCACTTATGGGGAGACGTTACTTTTGGAATTACTTGACTTTGTCACGAGAGGGCCCAATTTACTGTAAAGCTCTATTAATAAGTTCAAACTCTAAGGTATCAATAATAGGTATATATGTTTTCATGTTTATGCAACAATTGACAAAAATGAGGAGAAAATCGGTACAAGAAAACAGATCAAACCAAGATATATATGGCGTAAAATATGGTCAAGTTTTCTATTACATGTACATTCAACATGTACCTCTGACATTTATGGGTCTACAAGTTGTGTAATTAATCACACTTTTTATCTCGCTAGCTTCTACTTCTCTGTACCAACTCACATTACAAAAAGTCAAAGTCGTAAATTTGCCACTTTTAAAAGCATTCTGTAAATTAGTTGATCTAGTTGATGTATTCCCAGGCTTTTTTAAAACATAAATTGATGATGTTTATGTAGGCTTTTGTAATCATTAATTCATTATATTTGGATGACATTTGGTTTATTGTGTTTACCTACTGAGACCATACATCAGGTCTGTCAGCATCTAACAAGATGTACTTCATGAATAAATCAAGTGCAGATCTGTTATTTTCTTCAAGGCTATTAAAAATGTCAGTGTAATTTAGGATACTCTTGTTTTGTGATCATACAAGATAAACATCTCAATCAATAAATTATTAAGTTATGATGCACCATAAATTATCTTAGCAATATGTCTTCTATACCCACAATTCATTGCAGGATGATAGGTTCCTTACAGAACTTGCAGGCCTGCATTTAGCCTTTATTAAAGGCTTAAGATATGAGCCTTTAAACTGCCATGGAGCCCCATAGTATGGAACTTTGCAGTATAAAATATATAAGCTTTATTGCAATTACATTATCTTAGGACTATGTCTTTTATACCCACAATACATTGCAGGATGATGGGTTCTCTGATGGAACTTGCAGGCCTGCAGTTAACAGTTCTAATTAGTATGTACAGGCTCTTAGATAACACAAAGACAAAGAAACTTATTCAGGTCAGATAGCAGTATATAGGGGGCATTAACAGTTATTAAGCAGTTCATTAGCCTTCATTTAGCCACAGAGCGAAAAATTTAAACGAGCCTAAATAGCACACTGTTAACAACAGCCAAGACGTTGTCTTCTTGTTACAAACCAAAAAACAACTATAAAACATTTGCTTTCAGATTTTGAACTTATTATTAAAACAGTTCCATATTTTTCTTTCCTCATTTCCCTATTGTGGGATTTTGTGATGTCATCAAGAATAATGAAATATATGATAAGAAATTTTATGTGTGGTGGATGGCAATTTTGTAGGAGAACATTGATTTCTAAGATTTAAAGTGTGTGTCAGACAAAGTTGTATCTTGTCTGAAGAGTTTGCAATTCAAAAAGTAGTAATTGTACAGTTCTCATCAACGCATTACGTACTAATGATGACATTTAGAAAGTGAGGCCGGCTAGAAGTAGATGTAGAAATGTAGGTAGAAAACAGGCTTGCAGGAAAACCCATGATTTGAGTGTCGTACAGTAGGCAGAGGTGTCACTACTCATACTCTTACGTACAACAGCCTTGCAGAGAAACTGCTGATTTGAGTGACCTTAAGTGAGCAGAGGTGTTGTAGGTATACCTCAAGGTGTCATACACATACTTAGTGGTGCCATGTCTGATATGCTAGTAATTGAAAATGTAGTTATCTATCATATTAAAGTGTGTGGTAAGGTGATGACACCGAGAATTAGAACATCATTAATGAGATTTGGAGAAAATCGTACATCACAAGTATAAACAATGTTTTTTGCTAAGGGCAGTAAGTAGTTAAAATCTACCAAGGCTACATGTCATTTTACCTGGGTTCCCAAACAAAATTGTCATATACTCTATGGGGGAAACACTGCCATTTTTACCCCTTTCTCCCTTTCTGTTACTGGGGTTCCTCAAACTTAGCAAAAACACGGATAAAGAGTAGGTGAATCCTAGATATTTTCATGACTAGAAAATTTTGCAAGTTTATAGTCTACAATTAAGTTCCGAGAGACTAATTTTTATGGATTACTGAGCACAGTGCATTGTTTACATACGAGGAGAAATTTATAGTTACAAGTAATTTTCAGGTTTTTGAGAAAACTGAACACAAAAACAAGTGTGGGTAGGCAATACTCTTGTTCAATAAATCTAGATATTTCAGAGCTAGAAACTTTTGCATTTTTATGGACTGCAAGTTCTCAAAGACTAATTTTCATGAATTATAGGACCTGGCAAATTGACAAGAACAGTTTTCCATCAAACTAATGTACAAATTTAAGTTGAATTTTTATAATCTAAAACTAATTTCCAAAGACAATTTTTTAATGAATTACTGAACCTGGTGCAATTTTATAGTCTTTATCAAGGTTTCTAACCTTATAAAAACAGGATAAAAGTTATTCAATGGTCCCTCTAGTCATAGGTATGGCGAGAGATATACTTATTGGCACACATGATGGGTTGGTAACAATAGTTATATAAAGTACCTTGGTGTACAGGCTGTTTTTAGTCAGGTACTGTGCTGAAAATTCCCTTGATGGACAGTTTTTAGTCATCCTTTCAAAATTAGAATATTGTAGCTCCACTGAGATGACCTCATATGATGACAAAAATAGCAAAAAGGAGACATGCATGAACAGATCTTTCAGTTTCAATACCTCCTACAAACCCAGCCCAGCAAATCAAATGGAATCAGTATCCTGCCCGGTAAATACTATATATTGTAATTTACTGACTATCAATTCAACCTGGCTATACTATCATTACTAATAAATACAGCCTCATCAAAATTAATTTGAATGATGAAGCCATCGCTAAGGTCACAAAGTTTAATGGTTGGCCATCATAGATCATGTCAGTGGAGTAACTAAATAACTATATATGCAACACGGCATGAATAATTAAGTTGACAGTGAATCATCTGTACAAGTAATGTGTGCCAAGACCATGAAGAAAATACCAATTAGATGAAACAGGAAGTAAGACCACTTCACTTGTCATTGCCATGTCTTTGATTCAAAATTCTCAATGTCAACTGTCAACAACACATTTCAATTTGCCCCCAAGAAAAGTTAGTCATCGCAATTTTTCAAAGTTTTTCACTGCCGACCCTAAACTTTTTTTTACATATTCAAAAAAATAATAAAATCATGAAAATTGTGAAGTCTCGAGAGAAATAGTGGACACGGAAACTTACATCAATTTATAAAGCCAATCTGTAATGACTGCACATCTGATGGGAAGAAACCAATAATACAGCGACCATATGGAAAACAACAGAAAACATAACTACCTGAACTAGACATAAAATGAAATAATAAAATGAAATAAAAAATCTACTACCTACTCCACCTATTCTAAAATTGAGTGTAATTGGAACGACACAATTTTTTTGAAGCCTAAATATACTTCTCTTTTTCTTGTACATCTAAATTTTCTTCTCCGTCTTGGCCATAGCTTCAATTCAAAACTATTAATGTCAACTGTCAAAAACACATTTTGTTTACTCCAAAAAAATTAAGTCATTGCGATTTCAAAGATTAAGTCACTGTACATAATAAATAAACTTTTTTCATAAACCGTACTCAAAATTCTGTCAACAACACATTTTCATTTATTCCAAGATCATTTATCATGACTTCAAAAGACAAAGTGATTGTACCTGATCAAGTTAATATTTGTTTTTACTTATTACCCTTTTTTTGGCAATACTGAATTTTTTCAATGATACCTGTCGACGACACATTTATTTGTGTCATGATAAGTTTTAACTTCAAAAGATAGTCATTGTACCTGATGGCATTACTTTGTTTGATATTTCCTTGTTTTTCTTGTTAAATTATAAATTTTCACTTTTACAAGTATTCAAATTCTAAATACCAACTGTAGACAACATATGCTCCAAAATCATGACTTTAAAAGATAAGTCGTGACTTCAAAACATAAAGTTATTGTATCTGATGTACTTGCTTCTTATTTTATCACTTTATTTACTATTTTTTACTAATTTCTAATTTTGTTCTGTAAAGGTATTCAAAATTCTCAATGTCACCATGGCAACATCTTCTTTACGCCAGACAAGTCATCATGATTTTGAAAGATAACATTCTGTTAGGTGTGAATTCAATTATTTTAGCTCTTTATTTACTTGTTTTCTTTATCAATTCCGATTTCATTTTTTCAATCAATTCTAGTTTTACTTATATTTGCCTTTTTTTAATGATCAAATACATATTTTTTATTTTCTCTTTTGCCCAATCAATTGTAACTTTGGTAAAAGTGTTCAAAATTCTCAATGCCAACTGTCAATAACATTTTGTTTTCTCTTCTGACACACATCATCATGGTTCTAAAAATGAAGCATTTGTACCAATACCAAAAATGAAAATTCATTTTTTCATTAGTTTTTTTTTTTTCATTATTTATCTATTTTTTTAGTACCCCCTGGCAACATACATCTCTAATGTTCATCACTATTGTGAGTGTACTATTAAAATAGTCCACCAAGTTTGTGCTTTGTAACTATATAATGGATTATTTCTCACAAATTTTGCATCTTGATCAAACCTAAAAACTGCGACTATATATTAACCTACACTTCTGTTGCACCAGCAGTTGGCAGTGCATAATTCTGTGTGAATATCTGTAAATTTCCTAATAGAAATGTTTCATTCTGTCAAAATCAAAGTTAAAACTATAAAATTTTACACAAGGTTATGTCTTTCTCAGAACAATAGTGCAAACAAGTTGTGGAATGTACAGGTTACCTAACCTAATATATGCCATGAATATTCATGAGCACAAATAACCCAATATGGTCATGAATATTCATGAGTACCAATATTCAATGACTATCAGCATCCATTTTTCGTTAAGGACAGCAAGTAGGTAAAATCAACATCACTGAATTCTAAAAGCATTTAACATGTATAAAAGATTTCCTCTAAAAATCCTCTAAAATTATAATTTAGAAATAAATCAGAATAAATTATGATTTGGAAATAAACCACAAAATAAATTATGATTTAAAAATAAATCATATCATATAATAATCATATAATGACTCGTCAATGACTCATAGTGACAAGGCCCCTTAGGTCACTTGTATTTTCCTTGGCTGAATGAAGTACAATATTGGGAACAATATCTGCTAGTCAAATTTCCAGTATAGATTTGACCTATTGATGTTAGGTAGATACTACTTCACAAATATTAGCATACATGTTTATGCATGGAGCTGAGTCAGCAAAGAACGTCACTCTAATCTCCCACCTGACTACTCAAGCCTTGTAAGGTTAGTAACCTCACCCAAATCAAATAAACTGAAATCAAATGACAAATGGAGTTTAATTAACCAGAATGAAATGCAGATATGCTACACGACAGTTCAGCATTTGCACATTCCACTCTGCTGGGCAGTTTAGCTGAACAAAAAAAATTATCATATGAATTTAAACAATCGTTTCAAACATTTACAAGATCATTGTTATCAACGTTGCTTTGAAAACTTTGAAAATGGATCTTCAGTTTAATATTTACACAGAACAATAGTTTCTATTTTTGGCCAGTGGCCATCAAGGTACAGTTCTATTTAAATTTGCCAAAACAACTCAAAGACACCTCAAAGAAAGCTTGAAAATTAATTGAACCAGTAGTCAGTTTTGCTAAGTACACGAACAATGTTTTGAGAAGATAGTTGAAAAGCTACGGTCAAATATCGATATCAGATTTTAGTTGACTTGGGTTTTTTCACCATAGTCCAGCTGACTCCATCAAACCTAAGGGGACACACGTGATGCCACTCCATAATCGAGATAGAATAATTTCACATCATAATTGATATTACAATCCCCAAACTCCTACTTTCATTGATCAACTACCTATCATGAAATGGAATAGGTCAAGTTTCCAACAAAAATAATAGGAATGTACCAAATTACTCAAACTATGGGGGTGACATACACTTGATTAGTAGTTTTGCAGTTTTTCTACATCATTTACCATAATGCATCAGCATACATTTACAACAACTGACTAAATGTCCTCGTTATACAGACATGCATAACTGAGCACCTTACGATGTTGAATATTCATTAACCTTTACCTTCGAGGTACACAGAAAGACAATACTTCGGTGAGTTTGGAAGATAAACGATCACTTTTAAACAAAAATTTTGACAGTGAGTTTGGAAGATAAATGATCATTTTTAAACGAAAATTTTGAAATAATTATATAAACAACAACCATTTCTACATATTCCATCCAAAATAAAATTAAGAAGCCTCTAAAATTCAGGCAGACTATAAAATTGACCGATAAAAATTGGAGGGAAACTACACTGCCATGTTTATAGTCCTCTCCAACAGTAAAATCCTTTAGATAGCCCATACATTTTCCATGCAATATATATCTACAGTGAAGGGTCATAAGAAGACATAATCTATCAGCATTTCAATTAAACTTTGCCTCCAAAATCAACATTAAACGTATTTAAAACTATCAATTTAATTCTAAAGTAGGAACTATAAATTTTATTTCCTAATCTCTCATACTGTGCCTTCTTTCCAAAATTGAAACCCTAGAAAATCTCAGCCAAGAGTTCAGGAAATTAATATAGTCTCTTTCTTACTTTGGATTTGTGATTTGAAATCCTATAAAATTTCAGTCAAAAGGTCAGGAAATTATAGACTCTCTTTATTGCTATGGGTTTGCTTCAAAAAAATGAATCCTTATAATTTTTCAGTCAGATGTTCAGGAAATTGTCTTGTCTTTGAGTCTTTCTTGCTATGGTTTTGTTTTTAAAAAGTGACTAATTTACTGGACGATGTAAATTTGATTCCCGCTTCTTTTTAGTTACACTGTGTGTAAAATCCACTATACAACTGACATGTTTGATTATCTTAATTATCAGCCAAAGTTTTAAAATCAATTTACATATCTGGATGTTTCACCTGAATTTTATCCAAAATTAGGCTGAGCAGCATCAAAAAGTTACAGAAAAATTTAGAATTTTTGACAAAAATATTTTTGGAGGGAAATTGGTTGGCGAAGAAGTAGTTGATATACTATACTACTCAAGCACTGTGTCTGGACAGACCTTTGGTGTTTTAACTCTATAACACTTTGAACACAATTATAATTTACGATTAGTGCATACAGAAATATGAGTTTTGAGAAATATTTTTGGCAGAGGATATTGGTTAGTGAAAAAGTGATTTATTATACATTTGTATGCTGTACTACTTTAGCAGTGTGTCTGGAGAGACATTTAGTATTATGACAACATGTTTAATGATTTTATGATTTACGAGTTAGTTCAATTTTACTGAAAAAAATGATATTTTTTGACAAATGTTCTTTTTGGCGGGAAACTAGTTGGTAATGAAGCGGTTCGTACAAGGACACTTGTATGCTGTCCTATTCAAGCACTATGTCTGGCGAGACCTCAAGTGTTCTGACTCTACAACATTTTATACACAGTTATGATTTACAATTTAATTAGATCTTACTGATGAAAGGTCAATGTTCCTGAGTACGACAAGCAGACATCGAATAGTAGGTATTAAAACTTAATGAATTCAAATAACAGTACTTAAAGCAAGGTCTTATTTACCTCATCAAGTAGTGAACTGACAATGACAGCTTTTACATCCAACTGAACATGTAGTCAAGTTGAGACCGAGCAAATAAAAAGATCTTCACTGATTTCTCACATCTCTAGGGATTCATTCATTTTCAGAGTTGACGGAATGTAGACGATGTTTTATAATTGGCAGTGGAGTATAGAGAATAGAATTAAAGATGGGTATCACTTACTTTAACCGTTCTTCTTCAGACTGTCGTAACTTGAAGTCACGCTGGATAACCTCAAGAATCTGCTTACATTCCTCCTCACTGAGGTGACTGAGGTTTAGTTTACGTCCCATTTCTTCAAATCCAAGTTCAATCTCAAGATCACCTTCCAGATCTTTGTCCAAGTACCTAGTAACGGATAAAACATCCATGGATAAATTTTCCCTTTCGTAAACCATCACGATGCAGTGTTGTATGTACGCGTACACGTACGTATATTTCCCAGTGAAAGCAGAGAACGGTGATTATGAGATGAAAATCCGAAAACTGCTTGCTTGACAAAAGCAAGAAATGAATGGAACGGCTGAGGTTGTCAATGAACCAGCAGTGACTAAAGGCCTGTATGAGTCACCAATGACGAGCAAGTGTTTCATTTGATCAGCCTTATGAATAAGCTAATAGCATTCCGACATAGAATTAGGATGTAAAATGGGAGAACGGTTGAAGCATGTTGCTGACTACAAATGAAGATCATGACAGACTATATCTCATGAAACCACTGCTTAAGATGAATAAGCAATTTGATTTCATTTTCTCAAATACATCACTCAAAATCACCGTCACTCCAGTTCATTCGTCCATGCTTCCACTAAAGGAAGAATTTTATTGGTTTTTAGGATATTTCTTTTATTCTGACAAATCTGATAATTTAGTCATAACGTCCATCACCAATTTAAACAGACATTGGTTCAATATACACAGACAGATAGGTTATATTACATGGCTATTTTGGTTGTCAACTTATGAAGCATAGTAAACAATGTATTGCACTAAATGTCCTATTTACAACTGTTTTTGTAAAAAAAACGCCGCCGTTTTGTGTATACAATTTTTTTTACATAAAAAACACTGATTTATATTACGGTTAAAAGTGGAAAAGAGGTGTTTTTGTATCACGTAAGTATTTTTTTGTAAACTGTATAACTTCAAAATAAAGATGCTAACTTTGTAATCAAATGTCTTCATATTTTGTAAGTAGTATTACTTCATTTTCACATAATCTGTTAAAAATATTGTATTCTACAAATATGTATAGGAATTAAGTTTATCAAAAAAAATTATCGTACAAAGTGCAAATAGCCATTTCTTGGGTAAAACATACACTTGAAGCTATTTTCGTAGTAATATCGTAAATTACATTGTCTAGGTATAAATGTATATGAAGGACCATCATTACAAAATTTGTATTTTACAATTTCATTTTCTTTCTTACCATCCCTTACATTTCTTCACTCTTTTACTGTCAAAATGTTCTGATAACTTCATAAATTTTCCTGACTATAATTTTTTTATAATTTTATAATCTCATAGTCAGCAAACCCATTTTTTCATCAATGTACATGTACACCGTGTATTTTTATTAATTAGATATTTTTCTTCATTCACCCAAGGAAAATACAAATGAGTTTACTAAGACACTTTGTTAAAAGTCGAAAAACAAATAAATGACAAATCTGAAGAAAATATTCGAGAATAATATAATTACTCTGGTATACATCAAACATAATTTGTGAAAAACCGGGGAAAATAATGACGATTCTCAGAACCTGCAAGAGCATTTGACCTTATGCAAGAAGGTCAAAATAGAACAAGAAGGTCGACTTTATTCTCATGCGCGCCTACAGTAATGCATGTCAAGCGCATGCAGTGGATGTTTTGGTGTCGACCAAGAAATTGAATGTGCATTATTTTTATAATGCACCTAGGCAGTAATATTCTATTTCAGGTACCGAGAATTTGGAACGTTTTGACTTACATTTCAAGCACCACAGAACATAGAAACATAGACACAAGATTTTGTGATCTAGAACAACCTGGGTATAAAACCCATATTTTTGTATAAATGTGTACAACCTGTTTTGTGGTATAGAGCCTCGTGACAGCTAATACATGTGTATACATATGCAACAAAAGGTTGAGATACGCGTATATACTAAGTCATGAATTTGACATTGAGTTGTGATATCCCAAATTTCTTTATGCGTCCTTGTTTCTGTTATTTTTATCAACTTGAGAGCTGATTCTGAATATGAGACTACACAATGTTAAAAAATTTTCAAAAAGAATAAAAATATTTGACAGGTTTAATTTGGCAGACTGCACTTGACAAAAAGTAATGAAGGCTATTAAAATGAAATATTTCTAAACTGTGTTTTCTGACATCCTCTGAAATTAAAAACCATTTTCCATTCTCATGTAGCAACTATGATTAGTTGCTAACACAAAACTGACATTTCTGAAGGAAAAAAAATTGCAAAATCCATTTCTGTAAGTACAGTGTACCCGCTTACGCTATGACGTGGTGATGTTTTTGTAAGGTTGGCGACTAGAATAAATCTACCTGCGAGGTCCCCAGTAATGCTAACCGATGTCCCAATCACTATATACTTTAGATGTAGCTTTAACCTTTGTAAAGTGACTACCTTGGTTATTTTCTGCAGTAAAAATTGGAAAAGGGGCAAACTAATAGACTACTTTTTTGAAAAATGGACACTGCCAAAATGCCATATATTCAAATTTTGTAAAAACTAATGGTCATGGCGTGCCATACCAACTTTGAAAATTACAAAAATTCATATATTTCACTTTATATTTGAGTAATGTTGACAAATGAGATATCATTTTATTTCAAATAGCATGTACCTTCTAACTAAATAGAAAAACATTACTTTTAACCACTTTGCAAAAATCAATTCAGATACCTACTCTCAGTTTTGGGTGTTTTTTTGTTAAGGCAGTAAAATGTACTCAAGTTCTCCAGATAAGATAGTGGAGCTTGCCACCAAAACTATGGTACAAAGCATATAAACCTCTGTAAGGTTTACCAGATTTCCCCTATTAGGTTGCAAAACCTTTCAAAGCAAAAACACTATGTTTTGGGTGGTTTTTCTGTTAAGGGTAGTAAAATGTACTCAAGCTCTCCAGGTAAGATAGTGGGGCTTGCCACCAAAACTATGGTACAAAGCATATAAACCTCTGTAAGGTTTACCAGATTTCCCTATTAGGTTGCCAAACCTTTCAAAGCAAAAACACTATGTTTTGGGTGTTTTTTTGTAAAGGGTAGTAAAATGTACTCAAGTTCTCCAGATAAGATAGTGGGGCTTGCCACCAAAACTATGGTACAAAGCATATAAACCTCTGTAAGGTTTACCAGATTTCCCTATTAGGTTGCCAAACCTTTCAAAGCAAAAACACTATGTGAGGCAGCCATTTTATGCACTCACGACCCACCCAATCTCAACATATAATACAACAAACATGTAACAACATGACAGGGCCATTACTCAGATAAGTGAACCAAAAAATACTTTTACTTTCCCATCCCACCTTATTTACTGAAAAGTATATATTCTTAATTATATCAACATTCCCTACCCTAAGCACCCACCTTATCTCAAGAACCCGCAACATCGTGAAGCTGTTGTTTTTTGAGTCCCAAACTGTAGATGTGAGATCTTTGTAGATGCAGCAGTGAGACAACCACCAACCCAAACGTATCTCTCAACTATTCACAAAGACACCTCAATATTCCGATTAATACAATGCCATTATCTTTGTATCAAAATGTTTTTGATGTAACATTAATTCATATTTAGATTAAGAGATTTAATTTTTCTATTGGGTTGGGTCAACTGATTACCATCAATGCATGCCTAAACAAGTTCTATGTGTGATTGTCAGGAAGTACACATTTATTAATATTCATACAAACTTAGTCAACTATTATTCACAATAGAAAAAGAATTTAACAATCAACTATAAAACTGCAAAAAAGTTTCAAATTATTTTACAAGGACATTGTGATTTGTTTTACTATGATTACAAAGACACAGAATCTATTCAAGTTCTCTTGTCATTATCAATACCAATATTTCCTGCCACCATTTGTCACCAGGGGTTGTTCATACTTACTTTAAAATCTACTGTCCCCTACTCATTGTACTTTGGTTCTCCAGGAGTGTTGTCCAAGAGGTATACATGCACATGTAACTGTGTAAAATCTACCTGAGTTCTCCAGTCATTTTATCAGACTTTCTATGTTCTCATGTTTGTATACAGAGTGGTAAACTACAGTATGTAAAATCTACCTGAGTTCTCCAGTCATTTTATCAGAGTTTCTACGTACTCATGTTTGTATAGAGAGTGGTAAAAGTATAGTATGTAAAATCTACCTGAGTTCTCCAGTCATTTTATCAGAGTTCCTATGTACCCATGTTTGTATACAGAGTGGTAAAGTACAGTATGTAAAATCTACCTGAGTTCTCCAGTCATTTTATCAGAGTTTCTACGTACTCATGTTTGTATACAGAGTGGTAAAGTACAGTATGTAAAAATCTACCTGAGTTCTCCAGTCATTTTATCAGAGTTCCTATGTACCCATGTTTGTATACAGAGTGGTAAAGTACAGTATGTAAAAATCTACCTGAGTTCCTCAGTCAGTTTAATTACTCAAAGTAGAAGTCCCTTTTACTCGCAACTAATTTTATATTTATATATTCATTTCATATCATCCAGAATCCTCAGCTGTCAAAATCATAATTGTCAGCTACTAAGACTTTTGACCTTTGACCTGAACACAGAGTCCATTCATGTGACATTTTGTGTTCACATCCTTTATGAAAATAAGCTGCTCGTCAATGGTCATTACGTCTGTCATATCACAGAGCTTGTCAAGATACAAAGTGCACACTATATACATTTGTAAAAATATTCCACTTTTTACTGATTACAAGTTACAAAGTACATAAATGACATCACACTAAGAGGCTTTCAAAGTCTTTTGAGACACTCAGATAAAATTATATGTTTCTCCACATATAAGCTATATTAAAATGATGAAAGTTTCGGTATTGTCGTAAGACCTTGCTTACTGTGTGTAGATATTGGTTCTAAGGTTACTTTTGACTAATTTTGTCTTAGTGACAATCTCAACTGATTTTCTTTCATAATTGTGTAAAAAACTAAAGAATTTTTTCATTTTACTTCACTTATGTTTTTACTTTACTTCACTTATTAAATTTGACCATCAGGTCAGTAAAACAAAATAATTATTAGTTCTTGTACCACGACCAAGAGTTTGAATTACTTACAAGTAGTGTTTTTGTCTGTGCACGTCAACATGCTATGTCAAACTATCGGTTTGCTGCCTGTTAATACCACTAGGTAAACAAATGGATACAGTTTGACAAAGCCTGTCGACACCTAAACAGGCGAAACGTTGCTCGTAAGTAACTAGAATCCTTGGCTGTGTATAAGAACTAGTTATTAAAAAATGTCAACATATTTTAATCATTTTATCAAAATTTCTGATTTGCACTACATTTGACGGTAATCCTAACACAACATAAATGAATGATATTATTGGTAACTCAGCGACTTCAAAACGAACTTGACCTTGATCCTGTGTATATTTTTTGTGATAATTATTTTTTTCAAATTTCTGATTTCCTAGCATTTCCCTTTTTCACTGCAACACAGTACATGTACACATGCATGAAGCCCGACAACTATCAATGACACACAAACCCCATGTTTGACCTTGAGCAGGTATAGATTACCACAAAAATGATGACACAAAAGTATTTGATAGAGCACATGATGATGTAGGCGCCGTAAAAAGAGCTACGAAAAGATAATGCTATTGTCTGGTTGGCATCAATGATAGATTACGGTACATTTATGTCAATCAAAGACATCCCAATATTGAAAACTTATCAATCTCACTCACTTTCAATCGGAAATTTGACAGAAAATTACAGAAGCATTGACATTTTGCTTCCTGATTATTCCATCACTAACACCTTGGATAAAATATGTCAAAATAGTTTTCGCAATCAATGTTGTCGGTAAATTGAACGAATCCCCAATAGACTTTTCTACTGAACAGTGCACTTAATCTACTGGCGCTATAATCTATGTAATATCAAAAGAAATGCATTATCATGTATGATAGACCTTTATGGAAAACAGCACACTCAATCTCCAGACAATGTAATTCAATATGATAGACCTTTATGGAAAACAGCACACTCAATCTCCAGACAATGTAATTCAATATGATAGACCTTTATGGAAAACAGCACACTCAATCTCCAGACTATGTAATTCAATATGATAGACCTGTATGGAAAACAGCACACTCAATCTCCAGACTATGTAATTCAATATGATAGACCTTTATGGAAAACAGCACACTCAATCTCCACACTATGTAATTCAATATGATAGACCTTTATGGAAAACAGCACACTCAATCTCCACACTATGTAATTCAATATGATAGACCTTTATGGAAAACAGCACACTCAATCTCCACACTATGTCATTCAATATGATAGACCTTTATGGAAAACAGCACACTCAATCTCCACACTATGTAATTCAATATGATAGACCTTTATGGAAAACGGCACACTCAATCTCCACACTATGTAATTCAATATGATAGACCTTTATGGAAAACAGCACACTCAATCTCCAGACTATGTAATTCAATATGATAGACCTTTATGGAAAACAGCACACTCAATCTCCACACTATGTAATTCAATATGATAGACCTTTATGGAAAACAGCACACTCAATCTCCAGACTAAGTAATTCAATATGATAGACCTGTATGGAAAACGGCACACAATCTCCACACTATGTAATTCAATATGAATGAGAAATGGGTATTTAGTTTCGATTGTTTCATGTCTAAAAAAATTCGACATGTTTTTCTACTTGAAGAAGTAATGTGAAACAACATCCCCAAAACTGCGTTTGTAACACAATAATTTTTAATATGAAAAAAATGTGTAAAACAATGTGTTGTTTAAAAAAGTGGTTTGTGAATCTTGGTATTAAATAGACTGATGTAATCGCTATGTAATGTCAAGTCTGTATATGTGTCTGTCACTTTCCCAAACATAACTAAATAGTTTGTATTACTGTGATTACTTGAATGTGTTTCCCAAGTTTGTTTACAAATCACTTCCAGTTATGTACAATCGGTAGATATAGCCTGTAGGTTGGGAGCACTGTTAAGCATAAAGGTCTATTGGAATTGCTTTCTTGTGATATGACAAACAATGATATATAGCCTGTATACATGTAGAACAGTTGGGTATGTTGTTCAGTTGAAAGGTCTATTGGTAGTATCCTCTTGTGATAGTACGATGACATAGCCTGTACACTGTGTGTGCTGTTCAGCAGAAAGTTCTATTAGTAGTGCTTTTTTTGTATTTCCACCATTTATACCACTTCACACAAAAACCATTATAAGAACACTCTTTCTGGCTTTCTGGTTGCATCTGTGGTGCACACACATTCTTTATTCATATTGATTCGAGAGATACTACCAAACCAGAGTGACTATAGAGTTTCAATTACGCAGCACAATGTTTTTACATCTCACACAACATGTTTTGTCACAAATTACATAAAACAAAATATAGACAATTTATATAGCATGCAAGCATATAAAATTATACACTTTTAGATGTATCTCACTGTGAACACACATCAACATCAGTCAAATACCACAAGGAAGATTCAAATACAAAACTGTGTATTTGCGTTCACAGCGAGATAAAATAACACTTCATATAAGTGCATGCTATCAGTACTTTGTTTGTGTAATTCATAACAAAAAAACTTTGTGAAATGTAAAAAAAAAACATACTACCTAGTTGAAACTCTATAGTCACTCTGGTTTGGTAGTACTACAGCCATTATTCTGATCATAGATTGATGTAATGACATACCACCTGGTTGAAACTCTATAGTCACTCTGGTTTGGTAGTACCACGATCATTATTCTGATCACAGATTGACGTACTGACTTCAATCTATACTTGATGACACTCATCATATTAATTACATTACTGCTTTTGTTGTTACAAAGATGAAACCGTTTACGTAACTCATTCAAACATGGAATTTTATCTACAAATGTTGAGTACTGCAATGTCAGTATAATCTTATGAAGTATGTAATCACATACCCATCTGAATAAAGGTATTTCTACCACCAAATAATTACATAATTACACACTGATATTTAACACTTGTCTGATTAATTGTAGGCATATTTGTTGTTCCAATAATCAGTACCTATTTTTAGTCTGGGATCATATTCCATTTGAAGACACTATAGTTCATTCCATGGTCTCGTTTACAAGGAAAGGTTGGCAGCCAAGTTACATCTGTTCTGTGAAACAATTCTACGTATCTAGACTGGGACGCAATCTGATTAAAATTCGCTGTAGGAATATCGCTCAATTTTATTTATCTCTATTTCCCTCATTTATTCTCATTTGTTTTTTTATTTTGTTATTCCGGGAATGATCCCCTTTCTACCGATCTGATTAAACTATAATGTTGGAATACAGCTCAATTTTATCTCTATTTCCTTCATTTGTTCCCATTTGTTTTCCATTTTGTTTTTCCGGAAAGGAAGAAGGCAATAATTTCCAGAACAAAATCAAAATGATGGAAATAGAGGTACATTAAGGAATCACTAGGTCTAACTGAAACGTTTTTTTTAAAACTTTCATTGAATGTAATGACTTTAATAATATCGTACATCCTGAATCACCTGTGGGTAAACCATTAATGTATAGCTAGACATGTAATATGGAAAAATATATCAAATCAAATTGATTTTGGGTCTACACCCAAAAGTCAGCAATCCAAACCAATATTGATTTCAACCTGTTACGGTATTACTTGCGGATAAAACTACCCTCTAATTGACATGTACAACATCTAATTATTGGCATTTTCAAAATTTTGAGTGAATGTATCGTTGGTTTGCTGATTGACAAAATTATACCCCAGTACTCCAGTTATAGCAGTGCAGCTTTAAGCTTGAGCCAAAGTGGATAAAACACTCTTTGCGTACAAGTATCATTTGGTTGATTGTCCTTCATTAAGTCAGAGGTTTGCCTGATTTAACCTACACAGACTCAGTCATTAAGTGCTTCATCAATGGCGCCGTTACTTCAAGACATAGACCAGGTTATCAACTGTAATTGATTTGAACTGCTAGTAGACGTAAAGGTCTAATTGGATCAATATCTGACTGATCCAATCGATGCCACCACTGTCAATGAATTTAATGATTTGACATCACACAGAATCATTATCCCACTGATCCAATCGATGCCACCACTGTCAAAGAACTTAATGATTGACATCACACAAAATCAATATCCCACTGGTTCAATCAATGCCACCACTGTCAATGAATTTAATGATTTGACATCACACAAAATCAATATCCCGCTGATCTAATAGATGCCACCACTGTCAAAGAATTTAAGGATTTGATATCACACAAAATCAATATCCCACTGGTTCAATCAATGCCACCACTGTCAAAGAATTTAAGGATTTGATATCACACAAAATCAATATTCCGCTGATTCAATCGATGCCACCACTGTCAAAGAACTTAATGATTTGACATCACACAAAATCGATATGATCACACCAACAGAATCATAAACATATGTTTGTAGGAAATGTTTGAAATAGTCTGTACAATGTCACATTCATTCAAAATATGTTGTCATGTTTCAATTCATGTATACGTGCTAAAACAACAACCCAAAATTGAATAATCTTTTGGCCTACAAGTATTTTTTTCTATGACTGGAAAATGTTTCTGCCATCCGAAATGAAACATTTCGTTAGAACATGATATACATATTTTTGATAGCGTACTAAACTTTTTACAAACAGTAAAGTAAAAGTCATCATGTCATTTCGACACTTAACGCATTTACATGTCATGGGAGTCTACAAAATACACATCGCCATGGTAATAATTCAGTAATCACTACTTTTTGTGGAGTATACTTTTCACTACTAATATGACAGTTGAAAGTTGAAATATTGACCATCCTTTGCTTTGAAAATTTTCCGTAATATGTAGTATTTTCTTATTAATCGGAAATAAGATCTACCGATGTTCTCCAGGTATTAACTAGGTTCCCCTAAAATTATGGTACTAGTATAGAAATCCATGGAAATCTAGGGAAAGCTATGGCAATTTATGGAAATCTATGGAAATTTATGGAAATCTAAGGAAATCTACAGCCGCTATGCTGTTATGACTCAATACCAGAGGTAATAACTATAAAGTGCTATGACCATGACGTTCATTGTGAATGGTGTATTAAAAATTGTTTACCATTATCATTTATATTTTAAATACAACAATACAAAAAAAAGTTATTTTAATTTGAGATACTCTACTGCAGAAAAGAATAATTCTATTTTGCACAATAGGTACAATAATAACAATACATAATACTAATACATAATATTATATAACACAATGTGTATTGTATGTCTAATAATTTATCACATTTTTTCGTACATGAAGAGAATAGAATGTTTTTATTTTTGTCACCTTTTTTTCAGGTTGATAAATATAGCTCAGTATAATTGAAATAGTTTTACATATTTTAGGAATGTCTTTTGTTTAAAATAGAGGTGAATGACAAAGCTGCCAGAGAAACAAGTTTCTTGTCTTTTGTGTTCACCCCGAAGGTATTTCTTAGACTCTTAAAAGATATGAAAAACTGTACAGGAACATTACAGCCCCCCACCCCCACCCACCTACCTTATGAATTTGTTCAATCTAGCCATGAGAAATACATGCAGAAATCATGACAAATGAAGGCCCCCCCCCCCCCCCATTGAATTTGTCCAATCTAAACAAAAGACCATATGCTAAAATCACGACAAACTAAGAGAAACTAAGCTTTTGAGCTGTATGTCTACAAAGCTTGCATAACAGAAGACTCTCAGAATGACTGAAATCTAGCAGAAATAAAGTGAGAAACTATTATTTTAAATGGTATGTCCAACAGCTTTCAATACACAAGGCTTTTAGAACCACTGAAATCTAGATGGAATAAAGTGAGAAACTATGATTTTAAATAGTATGTCCAACAAGCTTTCAATACAGAAGTCTCTCAGAACCATGGAATACATTGAGAAACTATGATTTTATATGGGATGTCCAACAAGCTTTCAATACACGTCTCTCAGAACCATGGAATACAGTGAGAAACTATGATTCTAAATGGGATGTCCAACAAGCTTTCTATACACCACACAGCTTCATCAGGGAATCCCTGAAATCTTCATGAGGTACGAAACTAAGATTTCACTAATATGTCTGATAAGCTTTCAATACTCCACATCACTCAGGGAATTACTAAAATCTTGCAAGAATAAAATGAGAAACTAAGAGTTTAGGTTGTATGACCAGCAAGCTGTCAATAAACAATACAGGAAATATACACGGAAATCTAGAGGAGATAAAAGAGAAACTAAAAGTTTAGGTTATATGTCCAACATTTGTTCAGCAAGTTTTCAAAATATACAACACTGAAATCCAGAGGAGATATATGAGAAACTAAGAGTTTACTTATATGTCCAACATTTGTTCAGCAAGTTTTCAATATATACAACACTGAAATCCAGAGGAGATATATGAGAAACTAAGAGTTTACGTTATATGGCCAAACAACCTTTCAATATCCTACACAAGGTAAACAGAAATTGAAACATTTTTAATCTTCTGTTTGAGAGACGTGGTGTTTACATAAAAGTCACTTTTCTTTTAGTTACCTGTTTTAAATTGATGTGGAAGAATTAGAAGGATCAATTAACCCCTGCTCTGTTGACAATGACATTGACATTGCTGTGACATCTATCCATTAGTCACACAATCTAAATCAATTAATCTCACAACATGTTGGCAATTAATTACTTAGCTAATGGCAAGTTGTAGGTCATTATATGCCTCAGTAATATACATACGTTATCATACCATTGTTTTAGATAGGAACCTAGTCGACACTTGTGCCAAACAAGTGAAGCTTACAAGTTGCTTTGGGCTATGTACACAACAACACAGCACATCATTAAGATAAATACCTTTTCATGTCAACGGTACACTAGCTGCGACAGGGATGTTTTATGTATTACCTGTTTTGTGAGATATAATAACTTACTTGTAATATTGTACACCCTGAACAGTATTGAATCACCTGTGGGTATAAACATATTTGTGTAGCTGTATACATATCTAAAAGTATGATGTAAGATTTTTGAGTCTGTATGAATCACAATTTCAACGAATTACTATACTACTTATAGATAAAATAAACCTCTAATTGACATCTACAATGTCTAATTATTACAATTTTAAGTATATCGTTGGTTGTGTGATCATGCAGTTACATCTAATGCAGGTGAGATACTCTCACATATTGGTTATCTCACAAGATGCAAATCATAATTTATACAAAGAAAAATTTCCCTGTGAGGGATAATAAAGTAATAATAAATAATAAATATAAGTAATAAATAAATAAAATGTATATCAGGGCAATAACATGTCAATCAATCAATCAATCAATCAATACTATATGGCCACTAGCCTTATGTACAAACATTTGCAATTCTCGTATCAGACACTAGAAAGCTTAAGTCATACAAAATGACTAGAAATCTGAATAAATAACAATAACATATAATATATAACATATGCATATATACATCTGTGTGTGTGGGTGTGTGTGTGTGTGTGTGGGGGGGGGGGGGGAATGTGTGTGTATGTGTGTGGGTGTGTATGTGTGTGTATGCTAATGTTGAAATGTACATGTTTCTATGTTCTCTCGTACAACTCATATCTACCTTAACCCTGCCTACCACTCCAAACAAGCCAAACACCAAATTTGCATAGTCTATTAGCACATCATTTAAATATGCTAATTATCCTCCTCCTTATCAAATATCTAGTTATTGAGAAAGGCAGTTGGAAAGTCAGACTAATTTCACACCTCAGCGGGTAAAATTTGTAAAGGAATGAGTTACACAAATTAATTCAAACTGAAGTATATAAGTCGAAATTCAAAAAGAACAAACTTTCGTCTTTCAGTATAAAGGCACACTGACTTAGTGAGATACATTTGATGGTATAACTCTACAGAAAAGAAATCCCCTGTTTCTGCACATAAATACAGTTCCTTTTGATACGATTAAATGAATACTATCAAATTTACCACAACTTAATTTTAACAAGGTTTTGAAAAACACATTGAGTATTTCGAAAAGGCAATTACGGAGATTAATTTTCTTTTGTCTGTCACAGGGAATTTTATTTTAAAACAAATTATAACCTCGAACGGATACCTGCATATCCCCATCTTTGTTTTTAAATCTAGGATTTCATAATCTGAAGCGGGATTGACAAATTTGCACACTGTCTATTCCAGGATTTTTTTCTCTATCATAAAGAAAATCATGGCATCAGTAGATATTCATGGTTTTTCCATGTCTCTAACATCATTTTTACCATCATCAGCTTAGGAAAAAACACAGAATCAACAAACATTGGCTAAAATCCATGGATTTTTTCCATGTCAACATCAGTATTTATGATTTTAAGAAAAGCAATTTTGCAACTGTTTTGAAAATTTCGCACAAAATTGAATAAACATCATGTTACTTTATATATAAAAAAAATCATGTATTAGCAAGTCAGTGACCCAGAATAAATGATTGGTAAACGGAGTCACACGAATTACTTATTTATTAACCTCACTGTATAGTTTTATCTCGGGTGATATATTTGAATTCTGTGTGGTTTGCAAGTACAGATTACTCCATTTCCTGTCTGTCCATTTTGTGACGTAAAAAACAGTTCGTCTAATACATCACTGTTCTTGCATGAACTGTACGTACGTCTGTCAGGAGTACTTATTGGAATTTCCTGCAACGATACACATGTCACTGAGAGACTGACGTATACGTTCAACTGTGGGTTTTTTCAGAGGGTGTCACTCGTAGTGTATCTGTGTTATAATGACGTAGATTTCTTAGCAAACAGAGAACGGGATATTGTTCGAAAAAATACTAATTCAAGATTTAGGAAGTGCTGACACTACTTGCCATTTCCGTTTTCCAAACTCAACTATTTCAAGGTTTGCCGTATGATTAGAAAACATGGTTTATTGAGGACATGCTCTGAATTCGCTTGACCTACTTGTACAGTTTGATCAAATATCTCTAGTGGGAGGGGGGGGGGGGGGGATATAGCTAAAGCAGTTTCCCATATACTACCATCTTTTTGTTTGTACCCTAATATTGTAACTACAAGGGATCACCAGTAGGTTTAATCTACTAATACCACCCTCAACAAAAGCAATGAACTTTGTCTCATGACCTTTGACCTGTCCATGTAACAACAACACAACTGTTTAAAAACAAATTTTTAACAAAAGAAGTACAGGGAAATATGAACTCTCATGAGATCTCATGAGATTTCTTGACTCTAAGATATGCATCAACTTCTTCATCTCCAGGGAATCATGTAGAATTTTGCCGGATCTCACCATAATAATATCAGATCTGGAGGCCAACATGAAGGGAAATACCATTACCTTGTATCTGACTCACAACCCAACATCTATGAAATACACACATTCATTCATGTATATTTCTTGAAATAATATTACTTTACAATATTTTCTTTCATTTTTCTGTGAAATACATATATCTGTGTATGCATGGTATTCATTACATTTCACCATTTTGTAAAAGATTTTTTCTTTTGATTTTTCTGCAAACTACAAATAGTTTTACGATATTTATCAGTGTAAGGTATTTGAGATTTTTCCTTTCATTTTCCTTCATTTTTTGTTAAATACATACAGTTTCACACACTTTATCTCTGTGTGCTATTTTTTCACTTTTTTTAAAATCTCCTTTTTCATTTTGTCCGATTTTTCTGTAAAATACAAATAGTTTACAGTGCAACACAGTTATCTGTGTGCAGTATTTACTCTCTTTCAATATTCCAAGATTTTGTCTCATTTTTCAAAAATTGTAGTTATTATTTTATGCTTTCAACAAAAATGCATGTATTTGACTATTTCACAATCACAAATGTGTGATATACATTAAAATCCAAAACTGATAAAATGAAAGAGTTTCTTCTTTTAAATTTTACTGTAATATTTTCATCGACAAGCTGCTGGAAAAAGCCCTCAGTGTTACAAACTAGTAGGAAATCCCATACATTACAATGTTTTTGTTATGGGTGGTAAGCAGGTAAAATCTACCTGAGTTCCCCAGTCATTTTACCTGGGTTCCCTACCAATGTTTTTGTTAAGGGTAGTAAGCAGGTAAAATCTACCTGAGTTCCCCTGTCATTTTACCAGGGTTCCCTACCAATGTTTTTGTTAAGGGTAGTAAGCAGGTAAAATCTACCTGAGTTCCCCTGTCATTTTACCAGGGTTCCCTACCAATGTTTTTGTTAAGGGTAGTAAGCAGGTAAAATCTACCTGAGTTCCCCTGTCATTTTACCAGGGTTCCCTACCAATGTTTTTGTTAAGGGCAGTAAGTAGGTAAAATCTACCTGAGATCCCCTGTCATTTTACCCGGGGTTCCCCATCAATATTATGGTATAATATATAGGAAACTATGCAAGTTTTACCAGATTCACCCCTCTGTTACCACGGTTCCCAGACCTTAGCAAAAAAGCTCCATTATTTCTAGTACTCTGTCTACACAGTGCATTCTCACCGATCAAAGGAAATGTTCCATATTCAATTTTATGTAAGCTTTTCCTATTTCCTGATGCAAAATGACAAATTTTGTTCACAGAAGGTTAGACTGCCTGTCAACAGAAAAAGCATAAATTAGCATATTTGAATAACTGATAGTAGCAGGTGTACAATGATAGTTTTCTATCTGAGTAGCCTTTGTATAAAAAAAAATAACTAACATCATCAATATTTCAACAATTTTCGCACGTATCATTTCATTCATTTGAGATAAGGTTATTCAATAATTTTTCAAATGAGACAAATTTCTCAACATCAATTATGAAGAAGAAAAATGTTATCTAGAAAATATGGTTGAAAATTTCAATATTATGAATTCCCAAGATAATACAATTCTGTTTATTGTTTCATATATGATTTGAGACTGCTGCAGATATAGTACGGCATTCTTGAGATTTTCTTTTTGTTCTACAAGCCCGGTTCTTTCCACACAAAATATTGTCCATGCTTTCCTTTATGTGTATTTGGGTGTATCTTAACCCCACAACACTATGTCTCCATGCTTACTGACAGTCCCTTCCTGGTTCCCAGGCCACATCTGCATAATTATATGCAGACAAGTTTTACTCATTTGCATAAGCCCAATTTTCACCTCTTCACCTCATATCTGGGTAAATTAATATTCATTTGACAATGTACCGGTAAATGTAGTGTGTGTGGATAAAGAAATAATAGAATTGGTTGTATATTTTATTCCAGAGTAGGTAAGATCCTACTCTGCAGTGGGAAAAGCCATTGGCCTAGGGAGTCTTTTGCATGAAAAGTCCTTCCCCTACGGAGTCTTTTATATGAAAAGTCTACAGCATCTTAGGGGTGAATTTTGTTTCACATTCCCAATTCCATTCCTGAAAAATATAATGAATTTTCATATCTTCCGAATACTGACAAGCATATACAAGTCTGTATTGTTATCAGTATGCCATTCTACGTTCGACACACACACACATAAAAAAAAAAATACACTTTGCAATAGTGATCATTTCTCTTAGTAAACACATGACTTAAGTCCTAGAACTTTCCAACAGTTACATGACATAAAAGACATAATTATCACAAAACATCCAATAATATTGCAGTAGAATTTCCTCAGGCAATTTAAGTTGTATAGCGCCCTCTATGGCCAAATTGCAGCTATGCACTCCCTAAAACAGTGTTCAGTTTATAGATTGTCACAGCTTAGACGTCGAAACAATTTAATATCAATTTCTTATTTTGCGACACACTTCCTGGGGTCACAACAAGGCTAGACCCCCAATCAACGCATGTTTACAGGATGCCTGACGAGCTGTCATATCTCGTTAATCAAACCACCCACTACATACAGTAACGAGTTATACAACCACGCAGGCATGACCTACTCAATTATTGATCTCTTGGCACAAGAATTTCAAATAATAGGTACTGTCTATTTATTTCTTTTAGTGCATAACAAATTTATACAATTTCCTTTTTTTCATATTTTGGCTCCACTGTATTTTAAGTTTCATAAACAATTTTGACAAAAAGTGTGCTTACAGCCATATTACAGCTAAATTTACGTACTGATTTACATGTACAATAAATAAACATAAACAATTTATCAGGTGAAAGTGGTTCAATTTGAACGGTGGTTTATTTTGACACAAAAATTGTTTCACCTAAATATGCTAAGTGAGATATAAAGCCAAAACACATATATTGACTGTGCTCAGTAACTGACATAAATTCAATTTTAGCGAAGTGTTGTAATTCATCTATAATATACATCACACGGTTTTCAAAGATGTAGAATACAACAAAGGCATGTATAATAAAGTTTTCAGTTTCCATGGTGATATTTCATATTAATTTTGGAATATAACATGAGAATATGTTATCTAAATATTTAGCAAAAACACAGCTTTCTAAACATTGCATAAGATGGAGATAATACTGAACTGTGTGACTTTCAGAAACTATATGTCATATTATAATTCACATTAGTCTGTCTGTCTGTCTCTGTCTGTCTGCCTGTCTGTCTGTCTGCCTGCCTGCCTGTGCCTCTCTGTCTGTCTGTCTGCCTGTCTGCCTGTCTGCTTGCCTGCCTGTGCCTCTCTGTCTCTCGGTCTGTCTGTCTGCCTGTCTGTCTGTCTGTCTGTCTGTCTGTCTATTAAATAACAAATTCAGGTTGCGTCGCTATAGATCCATGTCAGGGGTAATAATTGTAAAGTGCTTTGAGCACAGAGTGGAAAAGCACGACATAAAAACCAACATTATTATCATTATTAATAATAAATCAGTAAAGATATAATTTAACTATGTCAGCTCGTATACAAATCAACCCTAATCATACCGCTGTTTAGCGTCTAAATTTATCAAAGTTATACATTATACATTCATGCCATTATGAATCTATGAAAATGCTTTTAAACTGGTTGATATTTTATTCAACAAATTATTCTATTCACGCATCATCAGGGATTTTTTTTCTTTATGTTAAAAATGGCTGTCATTACAGGGTAACCGTTCAAATGAAATAAGGTCACTAAACAAAGTGATGTGTCTATATATAGGCCCTATAGTATATCACCTTTGTTTTGGGTTTGAAAGGTAGCTGCCATTACAAATACAAGCCTCAACTTCAGCTGTAAGGCTATGCATGGATGCAGAGATCAATGGGCAGGTAGATGAAACCCACTGACGTAGCCCAAGCCCCCACCTTCACCCTTATCCCGCTGCCATCCCACAAAGAGGCTTGGTAGTGTCACTGGCTCTGCCTGTGTTCGAAATATGACAGATAATATGAGTCAAAGCGTTCACAATTGTCATTACTTTCCCCAATTTTTCTTTGATATTACTGCCGCTCGTAACTTACGTTATTCTCCAACATTTTTCTTCATTCAGATTCAAATACTTGTGACCTAAGGGTTGTCACTACTCATTTAGCAACTCGTAGTGACAAAGACCCCTTAGGTCACTTGTATTTTCCTTGCCTGAACGAAGAAAAAGATTGGGTAATAACATCTCAAAGTACAGCAGTAGTCAGACAGAAGTTTGACTACCGTACATATGTCATCTGCTTGGTTACATATCTTGTCTCCTGTTTGCAAATACTCATCTTAATTATACACCTGAATAGGTCATGACCTGAATTCAAATTAGTCACCATGGTAACAGCAACATATTTTTCTGTACCTTGGATACAGTCTAGTGTACATCCATTTCTATGGGATTCTCAATCGTAGCTTTTTATGTAGTAATTTGCAAAAATTCTTCAGAATTCTTTTTTGTCAAAGATTTTTGGCTTGCATACAAATTCTTCAAAATTGCCGAGGTCATTTTTTGTCGATTATTTTTTGCATGCACACAAAATGACACCTAAGTGGAATTCTCATTGCAAGACTGAATGTCAAGCCAGCCAAAAGTCAGAATTTCATGGCAGTTTTTTGTTTCATTCTTGTAACTCTGTTATATTATAACCTATTGTCTCATTATTTTGAAGACATTACAGCACCACAGAACATTTTCAAAGATGAACATTGCAAAACATTTGCAGCATTGCCAAAATGAGGCCAAAAGTGAGAATTCCATGCCAGTTTTTGTTTCTTTCACATCACCTGTGTGAACCTATACCTATCGATTCATCATTTTGAAGGCGTAGTAAAAAGCGACATTACCAAGAAAGTAGCCAAATTAGAGCCAAAATTTGACAGTATTACAATAAAATGCAATATCGCCAACAATTAACCAAAATAAAATGTTCTACAGTAAAAAAATGATATTTCAAAATATTTGCCAAATTAAAGCCAAATTTGAAGGTATTATAGTAAAAAGCTATATTGCAAAAAAATTAGCCTCAAGGAAAACACTGAAGATGAAGAAATAATAATACTATGACTCATACAGGTATTATTAGATTTGTGTATCTATAGATCTAATCAGTCAGCTCTGTTCAACATAACAGATAATTTATTATCAGTCTAAAATTGAACATTTATATGATTATCTAGTGAGTCACTTTCACTGACATCTTTTCACAGAGTGCTGAAACGACGGATTTCGTGTACTTGAAAAGAAATCGTCAGATTAAATGAGTCATAGATAATTGGTTTAAATGGTACGCTAAGTTTTAAGTTGTTTTGATAAGAATCGACATCTCTTTCAGAAATGCCATATATCTAATACTCATCACATTGTGATTAGTGAGACTATTGTATTGTATTCGAGTTATTTCGTTATCTGATCAAAAAAATGTCCTTTTATTGACTAAAGATGGTTTATATCGACATGTATTTTGTATGTGTCTGTTGATGTGTGTATAATGACTGTATAAATACCAGGAAATATACCACACACACACACACACGCACGCACGCACACATGCATACACACACATGCATACGCACACACAAAGACACACACACATACATGCTAGCATTTGATGATGATGATGATGATGATGAAGATGGTGGTGGTGGTGATGGTGATGGTGATGGTGGCAATGGTGGTGGTGATGGTGGCAATGGTGGTGGTGGTGGTGGTGGTGGTGGTGGTGGTGGTGGTGGTGGTGGTGGTGATGGTGGTGGTGATGGTGATGGTGGCAATGGTGGTGGTGGTGGTGGTGGTGGTGGTGGTGATGGTGATGGCAATGGTGGTGGCAATGGTGGTGGTGGTGGTGATGGTGATGGTGATAGTGGTGGTGGTGGTGGTGGTGGTGGTGGTGGTGATGGTGATAATGGTGGTGGCAATGGTGGTGGTGGTGGTGGTGGTGGTGGTGGTGGTGGTGGTGGTGGTGGTGATTGCTGACATAGACTGGTAACATTTTTGTAAAAGATAAATAATACCATACCCCCTCCTCCCATCCCCCCCCCCCCTCGCCACTTTACTGCCACAATAATTTTCCATCTAGTATAATTACTATTTAACAGCCTGAGAATAATTTTCTACATCCCTCTTTGTACACAAGTAACAACATTCAATCAGTGACTTTTATCTAGATGCCACTTGTACATCTGTAAGTCGGCACGATACAACAAAAAATCTTTCGTTCTATTTTTTCACAAAGTGTGACTAGAAGATAATGTCTTCAAGTGGACACGAGAGGTCCAAATAATTGCACACTACATTCTCCTGTCTGTGTAATGTGATGCACTTCCAACTTGTCTCTGGAGAAGTCACCATGCTAGTGACCTATCCTTGGTGAACGAGATACATTTTGTACAAAATACACGTTCACAGTGACTGTCGTAATTGGCATTGTAACATGCGGTATTCGGTGAATAAAAGACTCACCGCCAATAATTTGATCTAATTTTATCATAATTGGTATATTTTACATTTGCAGCTTGCAGTTGGACTGAAGAAGAAATTACTGCCTCGGGATCTAAACTGACAAGCACTTAAAATTCAGAAATCTTTGAACTACCGTCAATACGAAAGATACAACAAAAGCAAGGTAACCCAATGAAGCAGAACATATCTGGCAAGACAAAAATTGCACTAACATTGCAATATTTTATTGTCTGGCTTGACAAAAATCTTACTCACATTGCTACAATTTTATTGTCTGGCACTACAGAAATCTTACTAACAATTGGTACAATGTCTTCTGGCAAGACAAAAATCTTACCAACATTGCTACATTTTATCATCTGGTACAACATAAATCTTACTAATATTGCTACATTTTATCATCTGGCACAACAGAAATCTTACTATTTTTGCTACATTTTAACATCTGGCACAACAGAAATCTTACTAACTTTGCTACATCTTATCATCTGGCACAATAGAAAGCTAATATTACTACATTTTATCATCTAGCACAACATAAATCTTACTATTTTTGCTACATTTTATCATCTGGTACAATAGAAATCTTAGTAACATTGCTACATTTTATTGTCTGGCACAACAGAAATCTTACTAATATTGCTACGTCTTCTGGTTAGACACAAATCTTAGTATTGCTACATGTATTTATAGCTGACAGAATAAAAATCTTTACTATGTACATTGCTACATTTTGTTGTCTAGAAAACACAACAAATTAATTGCCACATTAATTTTCAAAAGTACCCAAAATTTATTTCACCTTGGCTTGCTATACGAGACAAATGAGAGAAAAAGGTTTCATTTCCACGTCTCTTTTCTCCATTATCATCAATTTTCAGAACACAATTTGTTATTATTATTTCTCCAAGGAGAATCCATCAATTATTTCAATTCTTCCAAGACATCTGACCTTGACATTTCACCATAATATGTAGTTTTGGGATTCAGTTACATTATATACACATCTCTTGAGTATGTTGAAGATTTCCCATGACATTTTGTATAAATCGTAAGATTTTTTTGTGAGAGTAAATCTTTTTTGGGACTCTAGGTTTATATTCAACATAGAATATTACTATTCACAGCGTCAACCTTATGATCAAGTTACACAAGGCAATTTGGTGAGCAACGTATTAAGCAATTTGTCGTATACAACATGGAGGTAACATCACTGTCCTTCCTCCATACATACATACATACATACATACATACATACATACATACATACATACATACATACATACATACATACATACATACATACATACATACATACATACATACATACATACATACATACATACATACATACATACATACATACATACATACATACAATTAATCATTTCATGTATGCATGTAGAATTCCAGTACCTTGCAATGTTGTCGTCATATGCATCGCAAGGAATTTGCTTGTCAGCTTTTCTGCAATTCATCACAAGTTTAATATTCATGTTGTCCAGTGATTTGCCCCATGTATGCACTCAGTTGTACTAGTTGTTAGCCTCATCACGTGATGATGAAACACACACACACACACATATATATATGCACACACACACATATACATACATACACTAAATATTAAGTACTTTCCACCTCATCCCAACCCCACCAATCCCCCAACGATTATACTAGTAATCTCAGCCCCATCCCCACCCTGATCAACTAGTACTCTCACCCCTCCCTCCCACAACCCCATCAAAATCCCCACCCATCCCCAAATGATTAACTAGTACACTTGTGTACCTCCCACCCCATCCCAATCCCCACCCAACTCGTGATTAACTTGTACTCTATACCCCATCCCGTGATATTCTCAGCCTCCATCCAAATCCCCACCCATCCCAGTGATTAACTAGCACTCTCAGACCTCATTCCATCATCCCCATCCACCACAACCATGACCACAGTACCTCACAGACCAATTATATAACACAGCATTATGTGTTAATGACACCATTACTGACTACATTGAAGACTTGTACACAACAAACGATAAACAATCGTCTGTAAATGTAATGCCTAGATATCACTTTTATTGAGATTTACTTCCAAGAAAAATGCACTTTATCCTCACAACTATAAATTTGGCAGGTTTCCTACAAACTAAAATTCTATTTCATATGATGTATGATGCAATGTATAAAAGTCATATTAAGTATTAATACTAATAACAGGCATGGAAATCTGTTTCCTTCAAGGCATTTTTATTCCACGTAAACACTGAGAATTAACACACAAACCAGCAACAAAAACATCTAACTGCCTTTTGTACCAGTAAAAAAAAGTACAAATATTTAACCTTTAGTGAACTGTTACTTTAACTTTACACAAATCCTTAATTTGTCAAAATTCATCAAGTATAATAACTCGTTTTTTTGTCTCGTGGCATTTCATGAAATCACGGATAAGCCATTGCATTCATTGCAAACACATGAGGAGGGTTAAACTGAAAGTGTCAAACGCTTTGCAACACTATTGTTCTCAACATCATTGCACATGGCCAAGGTGAACGCTTGACTACGGTCACATCTTTCACAACCGCTGTTGCTAGACATATTTCCATATCTCGTGAGATCTGCAACAAGACGTAAATTCTGCCATTTCTGCAGAAAATTGGAGTGTCATTTATTATCAAAAATGTGAAACTATGAACAATAACTTTTAGACAAAAATTTTCATTTCACTCAATATTTTGAAAAAATTACAGCCATATTTTGGATTAAGATTGTAATATTTACATTATGATGCAAAAATGGACTAAACATTGTTATGAAAATAATCAGTTCTGATATTAAATAAAAACCTTGTTTTATAATTCATATCACACTTAGCACATACAGTAATAGCTATGCTAAACTTTATTCAATGTATTTGTTTACGCTGAAAAAAAATAATTGTTTGTTCAGGTTACCCAACCCCACCTAGTTTTTCACTGCTGACTCTAAACAAATTTTACGTATTTGAGAAAAAAATAATAAAATCATAAAAATTGTGAAGTCTCACGAGAAATAGTAGATGTGGAAACTGACATCAACTTAAAAAGAAAATACAGTAGACCCTCGCTAACTCGCGGGTGTCCGGGTCCATCAAGAAACCCGCGACTTAGCGAGGGCCGCGACTTAGCGAGGTGCTCATTATATATTCATAACCACACATTAACACACGTCACACGTCAGCTTTTCTTCATTCTTCAGTAATGTGCAGATGAAACTAGTACTGTACATTATCGTACAATTGTGTGACTCTCAAAGCATCAATCGCGGCTAGACTTTCTTTTTTGTTTTTTGCACGGTCGACAAACTAACAGTACAACTTACAAGCTCACGCCTGGCGGCCATGGTAGGGCCAAGAAATGCTGTTGAATTTCCGGTTGCGGAAGTGCAGTTTTGACTTTTATATCATCGAATAACGGGATTTGTTTTATATATTCTAAAACAACAACTAATTTTTTATGTTTCTCAGTACAGTAACATTCCTAAATGATGGGGTTGAGTTGAGAAATCGCAAGGTTCGGCAACACGTGGCGTGATGCATGATGTCGGTAGATATATAAACATAGAGACGCAAGTGATGAACGTATTCAGTTATTCGTAGACCGAAATTTCGTTATATAAATGACGTTTTCATCAAAATTTTGAAGAAACAAAACGTTTTTAGGTGACTTCTAAATCAATCAAATCAAACGATATATTAATGCGAGACAAGCTTTAGTTTTTAATTTGTTTTTTTTTGGACAATGTTCGAATTCGACTGACGTATCCTGCGACTCGATTCTAACACGATCAATGCACCGTTCACCAGCCAGACGAAAATGGTCGACGTGCTTGTTGACTAGCCGAGAAGTGCATAATGAACTTGTGAATGTGAGGCAGTCCGAATAAATAGAAGGCGATTGCTAACATCAAAGTCGAACCGCGACACCTTTTCATCGAAACACCAACGAGTTTGAAATTGGCAGGCGTGCCATTTGTTTAAAAAAATACACAAAGAGGAGTTCCGAAAACAATAGGAAAACTAAAGAAAAAATGGGATCCAAGGTGACACCCGCGACTTAGCCGAATCCGCGACTTACCGAGGCGCGAGTTAGCGAGGGCCCACTGTATAACGCTGTTCTTCCAAACTGTAATGGATGTACATCTGATGGGAAGAAACCAATAACACAGAGACCATTTGGAAAAAAAATGGAAAACCTGAACTAGACTCAAACTTGAAAAAAAATATATATAATAAAATAAAATAAAAAATCTACCTACCCCACCTATTCTAAAATTGAGCGTAATTGGAACTACACAATTTTTTTTATTAGGCCTTTATCAGAACTATTTTTTTCATAGCCTTATCTGTCGTCTCTTCACCACAAGCAAAGAATATTTCAGAACACCACAACTCTCTATGATGTGTAATATTCTCTTCCCTTTTCCTTTCTGTGGCCTATTTTCAAATTATTAACACTCAGATAAACATGAATGAAAAATTTCCCTGATGAAAAAAAAATCAATGGCTACTCTGTGATTACTGCAATTTATATTAGCTTACCATACTAACAGATATTTGATATGCAGTAAAGTACTTTCTGAGTCTGGGCAATCAGTGTTTGATTATTTTCATACTTGATCTCGCCACCTTACAAGAAAATTACCATCTCGAACTAACACTCCTCTCCTTGATTTTCATTCTCCTAGGCCTGCTGAGCAATTCATGCAATACTTGACTGTTATTTCTCATTTCGAAGAATTACAACTTACTTGCTAATTTTAGTTGTATTTTCAAATTGAAATGGATTAAGGGTTCACTCTGCAAACATGGTGTGTTATTTTTAACTGAATTCTGTTCATGAAATAGGTCATATGTGTCAAAACTTCATGTTTGTATTTTTTATTTCAAGTGGACCACTTAGATGACAGAATGACAACTCAATGGCACTTATGTGAATTAATTGTATGTAACTTGTGGATTTATTTATTTTTATTTTAGCAGGTATTGAACCAATTACTTCTCTCAAATCTCTCAATTATTCTCTGTATACATTTGTATATATGCATTCAAACATGCATGAAACAGATGCAGCAGATGCAGCCACACATGTATACATAGACACATACACAGACATACACACATGTGCACATATATGTACACAAAGCTACTGTACGACACCACACACAGGTGGATGGGTGATTGTGTAGATGGATGATCAAGCAGACAGGCAGGTAATTAGGTAGACAGGGAAAAAGGTAGGTAGGTTAATATAGGTCAACTGAGTGGTAATAGTACTTATAAGTAGTTGGTTGGTAGGTAAGTAGGTTGACTGGTCAATCAGTTCATCAGTCGGTAGGTTGGTCAGTCTGCAGACAGGTAGGTAAGTAGGTAGGTAGGTAGGTAGGTAGGTAGGTAGTTAGGTAGGCAGCTATGTCAGTTAGGTAGATGGTCAGTAGGTAAGTACATGTAGGTTGACTGGTCAATCAGTTCATCAGTCAGTAGGTTGGTCGATCTGCAGGTAGGTAGGTAGGTAGGTAGGTAGGTAGTTAGGTAGGTAGGTAGGTAGGTAGGTAGGTAGGTAGGTAGGTTGGCAGCTATGTCAGTTAGGTACATGTAGATGGTCAGTAGGTAAGTAGGTTGGATGGGCAATCAGTAGGGCTGTCAGTAGATACATGTAGTAGGTAGGTAGGTACGTCGGTACATATATAGTATCGCAGGTGCATTATTGTTCCAACCAGTAAAATTTAAAGAATAACCTGCAGTCCATTTAACACAATTAAGTTTTGTTCTGGGCTACCCCATAAACATTTTTCCATTCCTTTAATGTGTATTTTATAACCTTACGAAGAATATTTAAATTTATGATAAAAATTTTGTTTCGGCTTCATACCAACTTTGTACACAGCTAAGATATACTGCATTGTAGACAACCACTAACAGTAATCTGACATCTTCCAAATTACTGACATATGCTAAAATAAGAACTACCAATTACTGTGATCAGTACACTACAAAATCCAATTCACTGCTGATTAACCTTTTCACTACAAACCAATTTCCCGCCAAAAAAAAAGTCAACTAAAAACTCACGTTTTTGTGTAATTTTTGGGAAAATATCAACTGAATTTAGACAGGAATCACAGAAATACATCTTTTTTATAAGTTGATGTGAAAATATTTCTATAAAAGTATAAATATGGGATGAAAAAATGACAAAAAATTGAGTTCCACGTCTGGAGGGGAAACGGTTAGAGCATTCATCCACTTAGTTTCTTTTCATACAAGATATCGCATGTCATTTAATGCACTATTCAAGCAAGTTAAGAGCAAAGTGCAGAGAGAGGAAAAGTGCAGGCTTTCAGCTTAAGTGACATTATTAGCTGTCAGGTCGGTTGGTAAATCCTTGGATTGTCTGAGGCTGCCATCTTGATAGAAAATACTGTAATGTTACTAACATTGATCATGTATGTAATTACTAACATCTCACAATATCATGATGATGAAAGAGTTTAAATCTTGAGTTTCAAACACCTGCATATTCTGACAGAATCGTACAGCTGAAGTGAGAAATTCGATCTATGGTACAGTATATATGCAAACATCAATACCCCCCTTAAAGGGGCACACAGTCTGTAACTTTATTGGATTTGGTCATTAATTTTGATTCAAATTGAAGTATTTTAATATTGTTCTGATCACTAAAACACACTGAATCCAGTCCAGCAAGTGGTGGAACATTCATCAGAAATGTGGCTATTATATAAAAATGACATAATTTATTGGTTACTAAAAATAAAAATACCTTAAAGCTCCAATTAAGAAGTTTATAATCCCAGCTTGCACCACTATTAGGTTATCCAAAGTTGTTATTTTTAGTATCTAGTTATATTTATTGAGTGTTTAATATCACTAATCAAATAATGAAATAGATACAGAATGTTGAACACTCAGTGAAATTTGAGTTGGTTTAGTATTAAATTACTCTTAGGTAAACAGTAATAATGTACCTTTCAGGATGCCACATAAATGAATTAAACAAGAGTGAATACTATAAAAAAGATTGATAGTAGTTCGGGTTACCAGTGTTTTTGCTAAGTTTTGGTAACCATGGGAACAAAGGAGGGAAATCTGGTGAAACTTGCATGACAGTGTGCTATACCTTGTACGATAATTTGGCAGTGAACCCAAGTAACAGAGGTATGAAATCTGAATCTGGAAACCCTATAACATTGCACGATAATTTTGGTGAGTAACCCTGGTAACAGAGAGGCATAAAACTGGTAAAATTTGCATAGATTTCCATACTATAAATTTGATGGAGAAACCCTGGTATAATGAGGAGAAATCTTGAAAAAGTTGTATAGATTATCAATTACCAACACAGGTACTACTTTTATGGAATCTTAATAAACTACATGTACCAGGTCGTATACAGTGTTCCCGCTAAGGCTTATTTTGCACGCTACTTGCACAAGGTCTCCGTCTGCTCTTACAGTCATATTTCATGTTTTGTGCAACCTTATATCCAAGCATCAAGAACGATACAGAAAATATATACAAATAAAGTATAATTAATGATTAAATGAAATGTTGTCATAGAGTTTTATTTCACTCTATTCAGCATCCAAGAGTAGGTAAAAAGTGTTCGCTTCATATTATAAATAAACATATGATTTTGCTTCCGACCTTCAGCCGAACAGGGGCATACCCGTACCCCCCTTCCCCCTTCAGGACTATCCCCCTTAGTGACCTAAGGGGCCTTGACACTATGTGTCCTTAGGTGAGTAGTGACAATCCCTTAGGTCAAGACTATTTTCTCTGAATAAAGAAAAATATTGAGGAATAATATAATTATACCTTTCATGCATAATTCATGAAAAATCAGGTCAAATAATGGCAATTTAAAACGTTCAGATCATTGTGACACATATTTCAAACACACTGACACAGACATGGATTAATTATTATGAAGTAAAATGACCAGGGTATAAAGTCCATATTTTCTGTTCAAAGATAATATCTTGGCTTGTGCATGGTATGATAACCATAGTCCTACTAATCACCACCTATCATAAAAAGACAACCTACACATTCATCCTTAGGGACTTAACAACTGTACACACAGTCCTAGAAGAACTCATTTAGATTTTATCTCCATACATGCCTTCACAACTCTGTCTACATGAAGACCAACATGTGAATTTTTCTTCCTCGATACAGATCATATTTGCACATATGCAAATATGGGTGACATCAGTGTCTGGGATCTTCTGAATTTGCATGCATAATTTAATATGTATTAATGTCATTATAATATCTCTAATTCTAAGAGGCTCACTTCGGTTTAGGTTTAAAATCTGGGTGTGAAAAATGGTTGTTCTTCAAAGGTATAGAACAACTTCGTCCTGAACAAAAGAATAATGTGATGACCTAGTAATGTACCACATGTACCTTTAACAGAGACACATACATACAGATACATGCTAAATATTTACAGATATACAGTATGTGAAAAAGTAAATCAATCTGTGCTGCCAGTGCCATGGCGAAACAACTGCTTTATTACATATGTGCATACTTTAGATATATGTAAATATATGTAAATGTATGTAAATGTATACATGCAAATATATTCAAACTTATGCATGTGGCAACTTTGTAGCAACTGGCATGGGCAAATGCTTTTACTGCATAAATCCACACTTAAATGTATGTAAAATATATGCAAATATATGTAAAGTATATATACAAGGCAATGTTGTAGCGACTGCCATGGGCAACTGCTTTATTGCATAGAGCCACACTTAAATGTATGTAAATATATACAAATGTATGCAAATGATGACCACAGTAAGTAAAATCCAGGGATGTCAAAATGTCCATGATTAATTTGATGTATTCAGAAAAAGGCAGAAAAAATAAATAATGTTGTTATATTCATTTTTTTACCATTCTATTTTCAATACATAAATTCCTTTATGAATATTTGATGAGTTGATAAAGTATTGCCTAAAATCACTCTAGCCGTAAGTCACGGAATGAAAGATAAATAAAAATATTCAGAGCACTAATACCTTTCTATCGTGACTTCATGTAATGACATGACAGATGTCGTCGAGACAGATCACAAAGCCGCTAGGGAGAATCTTGCAGCATAGTCTAATAGTTTTTGTCACGGTCGTCTGCTCCATTAGCAATTGAATTGATAGCAGTCAACCTAGACTTTGATGATGGTTATCATAATTTTGAAATTATCGACTTTGTCTGTAAAAATTTGTACCTTTTTTTCTCAACTTTGTACAAACAAATAGTCAATTTTGTAATTATCGACTTTGTTGGTAAAAGATTACTCCTGTTTTTCTCAACTTGTACTTATTCGTGTACAAAATCTCCTTTCGACTTTGATGATTATCACAATATTGAAATTATCGACTTCGTCGGTAAACATTTGTCCCTTTTTTTCTCAACTTTGAACAAACAGTCAAAATCTCCCCTAGTCTTTGAAGATGGTTATTACAATTTTTAAATTATCGACTTCGTTGGTAAAATTGCTCCTTTTTTTCTCAAATTGGAGTTATTTTTATACAAACAAATACAATCAAACTCTCCTTTTGATTTTGAGGATGATGATCACAAATTTTGTAATTATCAACTTTGTTGGTAAAAATTAACACCTGTTTTTCTAAACTTGTACTTATTTGAGTACAAATTTACAAATACAGTCAATATCTCCTTTCCACTTTGATGATGGTTATAACAATTTTGAAATTATCGACTTCGTCGGTAAAATTTAACACCTGCTTTGCTCAACTTGTAGTTATTAGTTCACAAACAGAGAAAAGTAAGACTTTCAATTTCAGTGAATGTATTAGCAATCATGAGGCTTTTAATCAGCAACAAGGGAACAGCTGAACAAGTCACAGCCGAGGAGTGATATGAAGAATGTCAAAATATCTGACAAAGATCGATTATATAGCTATATACTATAGGTTGATAGAAACCATACATATCCATCAAATAAAGCCCATCTTAAATCAGGATGCAGGTATTGAAATCCCAGCTGTATCTCCGTGTTGGTTCACCTGTCTCACTTGAGATACATCATGACTGTCCATTGTAAATGTAGTAAACCCCTGATGTTCCTGACAACATGTAAATAAAATTGGAGAATCATTTTCAAATTCCTGGAAAGTTTCAGACTCTAAGTAGGAATTTTTCAGGAGACACTCAGTGTTTTGGTCAAGGAGAAATATTATCGATAAAATGTATCCAAAGTTCTCATGTTTCAAGGTTTCTCAACACAAGTGTGACACATGATGCAAATCTAACGTGGGTACTCTGGGTATTTGTACTCATGCTTGCACTATTTTTTCTGCACTTCTTATACTCACTATGATCATGAAAAGTACCATCACATCGAACACAGCCAGTATGCAAATACCCAGAGTACATGTACATGTATGCCACACTGATGCCACACTGGTGTCACACTGGTGTCACACTTGAAGTTGGACTCATGCATCATGGGGTTCTATCAAAGTATGACAGGTTTAGATGCACATTAGAACACATACGCGTACGGAAACATTATCATGCGGGCGTACATGTAATGACGCATACAAAGTTGTGTTTAGTTACACGTTCAGAACACAAACATGATTTCAAGACAGTGGAATGTGCACACGTGCATTGGCATCTTCTGTCCAGAATCAGAAGGCCACACACATGAAAGTTTGTTTTCTAAACATGTCGGTATTTTTGCCATTTTTCCCACAACTACCCAAACAAAAAACCGAAAAATTAGTTTACATTTACACTTCCAAGCTTCGACATAAAAAGTATGATATTTAATAGAAGAAAAATGACAAAAATTTAACATATATTTACAGTTATGCGTAGATCGCCATTTTGACGTAGCATCGTCTGATACAGAACACATGGGATGCTTCAAATCACGTGACTATGACGCTACACGTATAGAACACACGTAAATAAGTACATCTAAACATCTCTATTAGCCATGGTAGTCCTCCAAGAATACTTTGGGATTAAAGATGCACTAGCTATAACTGGGTAATATTATTGTTTTCATTCTGACAACCAACAATATATTACACCATTAATTAGACAACTTACATATTAATTTAATAAGTCTATTTTTTTCTATAAAGCAGTATATTAATAAGTTGCAATAATGATTCATTGGGCTACTCATTTTTGGGTATGGACCCAAAAATAAATGCAATTTGGATATACGTACCATATTATGTATACTTGCTACATAAATATGTTTACCAACTGGTGATTCAATACTGGTGCAGGGTGTATGATATTACATATGAGTCATTGTATCTAACAAAACAGTTTCAAAAAAATTTCCAGTTGCAGCTAGTGCAGCTTTAAAGTAGACAGTTCCTAAGGAAAGCAACATGTATGTTCCCTAGAGAATAGCCCCATCTACACGACACTAAAAATCCTACCTGAGGCAGGACTAAGGCTAGTTTGAAGCCCGTGTAGACGTAAACGCGTCCCGAACCTGTCCTGAAACTGTCCTGACTTAGGACACCTTCGAGAGGTTTCCTGAAACACTCCTGACTTCGTCCTATGTACTATCAGGATGGAATCAGGAAGGAACACACGACATCTACGCCATAACCTTCCTGCATGGAGACACAAACCTATCCCACCTCAGGTAGGACTCAGGACTAGGTGGGGCTAACGTCTCACATCAGTTTCTAGGAAATCATAGCATTGAAGCCCCATCGATACAGCAGTGAGCTGCATGTACATATGAATGAAGGTAGGATTTCCCTCCGGCATAAAATCCTAAGACCCAAATCTTTAGAAAGCTTGCATAAAATCCTTTAAAAAAACATACCGGTATCTTTAAGAGAGGGAAAAAAGTAATTTCTTAATTTTCCATTAGCTGTTTGGTGGTCATGGAAAGATAAAGTGTGCAACCCAAGAACATCTAGAGTATATTGAATCCAAGTTATCATTTTGGGTTATGAATAATTTATCAAATGTTCTCCTCCAAGAGATAAGTAACAGTAATTACTAAAATTGAAAACCGTATTTGGCCGATTCTTCAAATTGCTGAGTAAGCATTTTATAGGTGTGCTATACATCAATGTGTTAGCTTATACATACACGTAAAGTTGAGTCCAAATTATCATTTTGGGTTATAAATAATTTATCAAATGTTCTCCTCTTAGTGATAAGTAATAGCAATTACTAAAATTGAAAACTGTATTTGGTCGATTCTTCAAATTGCTGAGTAAGCATTTTATAGGTGTGCTATATGTCAATGTATTATACATAAAGGCGAGATCAATATTTCAATGTAGGATAAAAACATAATTCCTTTAATTTGGGGGTGGGGGTGGGGGTAGGGGTGGGGTTGGGAGGTTTGAACCATACTAGTTCTCATCTGACAACAACGATTTTACTTTTAATGGAACCGGCGTCTTTAAACCATAAACAATATTTCTATTTCAGACTTCTTTTATTAATTTCAAGTTCATGACTTCATTACCTAATAGCCCATGAATCAAATACTGAGTCAAACTATAACTCAAATCAAAATATGTACATATTAATCATTTCTAAACCACATAATTATGCAGAAATGGAAAAAGGAGAACTCATTATTCATTCATTTCCTGAATTTATCAAGTTTTTCCTTTGCAAACCACTACATAATTATCTTGATTAAAACAATTACAAGATTTAGTCAATTCCCACAATTACAGTTTACAAAGTTGTCCGTCAAATTATACATGGATTCAGATTTATTGAAAATGTTCAGAATATGAACTCAACCATGTGTTTTAACTACAATGTAATGTACTACTGTCTAATTAAGTCGACTTATTAGATCCTTATTCTTTTGAATTAAGTCTACAATGTATATATGGAAAGAAGTGTTTCATTTAGCCATTAAAGTACGATAACACTTATTTTGAGCTACCCTGAATAAATATATTTTTATGTCTAATTCTCAACATGGAAACCCGCAGGTATTCAAATTACCTGAAATCACATTTAGTTTAATAGTCTCCACAAACATCTCTAAGATACAAGTTTGAAAATCAATTAAGTAGTCTAGATAGATATAAGAATGAGGGATTGTTGCACAGAATTAGTGCAATATTACATTATTAAGTTTTGTTGACTTAAATTCTCTGCAGCTATATACATTTGTTTCCGCAACAGTCACACAGGTTTGTAACAAATATATACGTGATATCAATCTAAACATGATGTTACTCAGTTGGCACATTATAAACCTAGGGGTGGTACCAGTGGCCAACTCTGATAGGGGTGTGTGGCCAGTGCTGGAAACCCCAGGACCCATTTTAGACCCACTTTGACCAAAAACCAATACCCCATTTTAGACCATTACAGGTTTCAAAAAGATGAAAGTTTAGACCTAAATATATTTTCCTTAGGAGGCAACATTTTGGGGCAATTAATGGCAGTTATGATTTGGTAAAGGACAATGGACCACATTTTAGACCAAGCAAAATAAAAAATAATATGAAGTGAACCCTGTTTTAGACACTTCAGCTCGAAAAACAAACCCCATTTTAGACCAAAGGGCTAGAAAATGCACCCCAAAGGGCAGCACATGTACAAATACTCAAATAAGGGGAGTAGCCACCCCCACCAATCCCACCCACCCACCCACAAGATTATACATGTACACATAGAGAGATTAACCTAAACATGGTGAAATGTCGCAGTCGAGAAAGACATAAGATGTCTTATTTCACATAGTCAGACTAGAATGAATCAATAACCAATCCGATAAACTTTAAACAGTATTTTCTCTGTTTATTGATCTGGTTACATTTTGAACTGGGTTTGACATTATTCGACATTAGAACGACTTGTGTCTGTTTGGTACAACATATGTTGCTATTCAGTAATATTTCTCCAGGCTCTTAGTGTTTTTATATAAACACACATATAGAATATTGATCCGTACATTTCCTGGGATAGTAATTATGCTGAGCACTTCTCTGGATTGCCTGGTTGTTTCTCATAACATTCATATTTTTGAGCCATCTCTTGAAAATAACTCTGCGAGGATTACATGTATAATCTGCTAAAAAACATGTGGTGTGGGGGGGAGGGGGAGGGAGGAGACATGGACTGAGCACTTGCCTTCACTGCGTGGATGTATCTCATAATGCTCATCTAAAAGTCATCAATGCTATCAATTCATTACTGAGTTATCTGCTAAATTTCATCTTTTTAGGTATAAAACTCAGCACTTCTTCAAAACATAGATGTTTCTCATATTATATTGATC